>NW_026109016.1:0-127860 GCF_024516045.1 Bombus affinis | reverse complement strand
CATATAACGTAAAACGATATATACTATTACGTAATAACGTATAACGATATATACTATTACGTAATATCGTATATCGTTATATAGTATTACCATATAACGTATAACGTTATATATTGTTACGTTATAACGTATAACGATATATACTATTACCATGTAACGTATAACGTTATATAGTGTTACGTTATAACGTATAACGTTATGTAGCATTACCATATATCGTAAAACGATATATAGTGTTACGTTATAACGTATAACGATATATACTATTACGTAATACGGTATATCGTTGTATAGTATTACCATATAACGTATAACGTTATATATTGTTACGTTATAACGTATAACGATATATACTATTACGTAATAACGTATAACGATATATACTATTACGTAATAACGTATATCGTTATAAAGCATTACCATATAACGTATAACGTTATATATTGTTACGTTATAACGTATAACGATATATAGTATTACCATATAACGTATAACGTTATATAGTGTTGCGTTATAACGTATAACGTTATATAGCATTACCATATAAGGTAAAACGATATATACTATTACGTAATAACGTATAACGTTATATAGAATTACCATATAACGTATAACGTTATATAGTATTACGTTATAACGTATAACGATATATACTATTACGTAATAACGTATTTCGTTATATAGTATTACCATATAACGTATAACGTTATATATTGTTACGTTATAACGTATAACGATATATAGTATTACCATATAACGTATAACGTTATATAGTGTTACGTTATAACGTATAACGTTATATAGCATTACCATATATCGTATAACGATAAATAGTGTTACGTTACAACGTATAACGATATATACTATTACGTAATAACGTATATCGTTATATAGTATTACCATATAACGTATAACGTTATATATTGTTACGTTATAACGTATAGCGATATATACTATTACCACATAACGTATAACGTTATATAGCATTACCATATAACGTAAAACGATATATACTATTTCGTAACACAGTATATTGTTATATAGTACTAACATATAACGTATAACGTTATATATTGTTACGTTATAACGTATAACGATATATAGTATTACCATATAACGTAAAACGATATATACTATTACGGAATAACGTATAACGTTATATAGAATTACCATATAACGTATAACGTTATATAGTGTTACGTTATAACGTATAACGATATATAATATTACGTAATAACGTATATCGTTATATAGTATTACCATATAACGTATAACGTTATATATTGTTACGTTATAACGTATGGCGATATATACTATTACCATATAACGTATAACGTTATATAGCATTACCATATAACGTAAAACGATATATACTATTACGGAATAACGTATAACGTTATATAGAATTACCATATAACGTATAACGTTATATAGTGTTACGTTCTAACGTATAACGATATATACTATTACGTAATAACGTATATCGTTATATAGTATTACCATATAACGTATAACGTTATATATTGTTACGTTATAACGTATAGCGATATATACTATTACCATATAACGTATAACGTTATATAGTGTTACGTTATAACGTATAACGTTATATAGCATTACGATATAAGGTAAAACGATATATATAATTACGTAATAACGTATAACGTTATATAGAATTACCATATAACGTATAACGTTATATAGTATAACGTTATAACGTACAACGATATATACTATTACGTAATAACGGATATCGTTATATAGTATTACCGTATAACGTATAACGTTATATATTGTTACGTTATAACGTATAGCGATATATACTATTACGTAATAACGGATATCGTTATATAGTATTACCGTATAACGTATAACGTTATATATTGTTACGTTATAACGTATAGCGATATATACTATTACCATTTAACGTATAACGTTATATAGTGTTACGTTATAACGTATAACGTCATATAGCATTACCATATAAGGTAAAACGATATATACTATTACGTAATAACGTATAACGTTATATAGTATAACGTTATAACGTACAACGATATATACTATTACGTAATAACGCATATCGTTATATAGTATTACCATATATCGTATAACGTTATATATTGTTACGTTATAACGTATAACGTTATATATTGTTACGTTATAACGTATAACGTTATATAGCATTACCATATAACGTAAAACGATATATACTATTACGTAATAACGTATATTGTTATATAGTATTACCATATAACGTATAACGTTATATAGTGATACGTTATATCGTATAACGTTATATAGTATTACCATATAATGTATAACATTATATACTATTACGTAATAACGTATAACGATATATACTATTTCGTAATAACGTATATTGTTATATAGTATTACCTCATAACGTATAACGTTATATATTGTTACGTTATAACGTATAACGATATATAGTATTACCATATAACGTATAACGTTATATAGTGTTACGTTATAACGTATAACGATATATACTATTTAGTAATAACGTATATCGTTATATAGTATTACCATATAACGTATAACGTTATATATTGTTACGTTATAACGTATAGCGATATATACTATTGCCACATAACGTATAACGTTATATAGCATTACCATATAACGTAAAACGATATATACTATTACGTAATAACGTATATTGTTATATAGTGTTACCATATAACGTATAACGTTATATAGTGATACGTTATATCGTATAACGTTATATAGTATTACCATATAAAGTATAACATTATATACTATTACGTAATAACGTATAACGATATATACTATTTCGTAATAACGTATATTGTTATATAGTATTACCATATAACGTATAACGTTATATATTGTTACGTTATAACGTATAACGATATATAGTATTACCATATAACGTATAACGTTACATAGTGTTACGTTATAACGTATAACGATATATACTATTTAGTAATAACGTATAACGATATATAGTATTACCATATAACGTATAACGTTATATAGCGTTACGTTATAACGTATAACGTTATATAGCGTTACGTTATAACGTATAACGTTATATAGCATTACCATATGAGGTAACACGATATATACTATTACGTAATCACGTATATCGTTATATAGAATTACCATATAACTTATAACGTTATATAGTGATACGTTATAACGTATAACGTTATATAGTATTACCATATAAAGTATAACATTATATACTATTACGTAATAACGTATAACGAAATATACTATTACGTAATATCGTATATCGTTATATGGTATTACCATATAACGTATAAAATTATATATTGTTACGTTATAACGTATAACGATATATACTATTACCATATAACGTATAAC
Source organism: Bombus affinis (assembly GCF_024516045.1). Taxonomy (NCBI): domain Eukaryota; kingdom Metazoa; phylum Arthropoda; class Insecta; order Hymenoptera; family Apidae; genus Bombus; species Bombus affinis. The sequence continues at coordinate 124,485 of NW_026109016.1, read as the reverse complement.
GTTATATATAGTTACGTTATAACGTATGACGGTATATACTATTACCATATAACGAATAACGTTATATAGTGTTACGTTATAACGTATAACGATATATAGTATTACCATATAACGTATAACGTTATATAGTGTTACGTTGTAAAGTATAAAGATATATAGTATTACAATATAACGTAAAACGATATATAGTGATACGTTATAACGTATAACGTTATATAGTATTACCATATAAAGTATAACATTATATACTATTACGTAATAACGTATATCGTTGTATAGTATTACCATATAACGTATAACGTTATATATTGTTACGTTATAACGTATAACGATATATACTATTACGTAATAACGTATAACGATATATACTATTACGTAATAACGTATATCGTTATATAGCATTACCATATAACGTATAACGTTATATATTGTTACGTTATAACGTATAACGATATATAGTATTACCATATAACGTATAACGTTATATAGTGTTGCGTTATAACGTATAACGTTATATAGCATTACCATATAAGGTAAAACGATATATACTATTACGTAATAACGTATATTGTTATATAGTATTACCATATAACGTATAACGTTATATCGTATAACGTTATATAGTATTACCATATAAAGTATAACATTATATACTATTACGTAATAACGTATAACGATATATACTATTACGTAATAACGTATATCGTTATATAGTATTACCACATAACGTATAACGTTATATAGTGTTACGTTATAACGTATAACGATATATACTATTACGTAATAACGTATACCGTTATATAGTATTTCCATATAACGTATAACGTTATATATTGTTACGTTATAACGTATAACGATATATAGCATTACCATATAACGTAAAACGATATATACTATTACGTAATAACGTATAACGATATATACTATTACGTAATATCGTATATCGTTATATAGTATTACCATATAACGTATAACGTTATATATTGTTACGTTATAACGTATAACGATATATACTATTACCATGTAACGTATAACGTTATATAGTGTTACGTTATAACGTATAACGTTATGTAGCATTACCATATATCGTAAAACGATATATAGTGTTACGTTATAACGTATAACGATATATACTATTACGTAATACGGTATGTCGTTGTATAGTATTACCATATAACGTATAACGTTATATAGTGTTACGTTATAACGTATAACGTTATATAGCATTACCATATATCGTATAACGATAAATAGTGTTACGTTACAACGTATAACGATATATACTATTACGTAATAACGTATATCGTTATATAGTATTACCATATAACGTATAACGTTATATATGTTACGTTATAACGTATAGCGATATATACTATTACCACATAACGTATAACGTTATATAGCATTACCATATAACGTAAAACGATATATACTATTACGTAATAACGTATATTGTTATATAGTATTACCATATAACGTATAACGTTATATAGTGATACGTTATATCGTATAACGTTATATAGTATTACCATATAAAGTATAACATTATATACTATTACGTAATAACGTACAACGATATATACTATTTCGTAATAACGTATATTGTTATATAGTATTACCATATAACGTATAACGTTATATATTGTTACGTTATAACGTATAACGATATATAGTATTACCATATAACGTATAACGTTATATAGTGTTACGTTATAACGTATAACGATATATACTATTTAGTAATAACGTATAACGATATATAGTATTACCATATAACGTATAACGTTATATAGTGTTACGTTATAACGTATAACGATATACAGTATTACCATACAACGTATAGCGTTATATAGTGTTACGTTATAACGTATATCGTTATATAGCATTACCATATAACGTAAAACGATATATACTATTTCGTAACACAGTATATTGTTATATAGTATTAACATATAACGTATAACGTTATATATTGTTACGTTATAACGTATAACGATATATAGTATTACCATATAACGTAAAACGATATATACTATTACGGAATAACGTATAACGTTATATAGAATTACCATATAACGTATAACGTTATATAGTGTTACGTTATAACGTATAACGATATATAATATTACGTAATAACGTATATCGTTATATAGTATTACCATATAACGTATAACGTTATATATTGTTACGTTATAACGTATAGCGATATATACTATTACCATATAACGTATAACGTTATATAGCATTACCATATAACGTAAAACGATATATACTATTACGGAATAACGTATAACGTTATATAGAATTACCATATAACGTATAACGTTATATAGTGTTACGTTCTAACGTATAACGATATATACTATTACGTAATAACGTATATCGTTATATAGTATTACCATATAACGTATAACGTTATATATTGTTACGTTATAACGTATAGCGATATATACTATTACCATATAACGTATAACGTTATATAGTGTTACGTTATAACGTATAACGTTATATAGCATTACGATATAAGGTAAAACGATATATATAAATACGTAATAACGTATAACGTTATATAGAATTACCATATAACGTATAACGTTATATAGTATAACGTTATAACGTACAACGATATATACTATTACGTAATAACGGATATCGTTATATAGTATTACCGTATAACGTATAACGTTATATATTGTTACGTTATAACGTATAGCGATATATACTATTACCATTTAACGTATAACGTTATATAGTGTTACGTTATAACGTATAACGTCATATAGCATTACCATATAAGGTAAAACGATATATACTATTACGTAATAACGTATAACGTTATATAGAATTACCATATAACGTATAACGTTATATAGTATAACGTTATAACGTACAACGATATATACTATTACGTAATAACGCATATCGTTATATAGTATTACCATATATCGTATAACGTTATATATTGTTACGTTATAACGTATAACGTTATATATTGTTACGTTATAACGTATAACGTTATATAGCATTACCATATAACGTAAAACGATATATACTATTACGTAATAACGTATATTGTTATATAGTATTACCATATAACGTATAACGTTATATAGTGATACGTTATATCGTATAACGTTATATAGTATTACCATATAATGTATAACATTATATACTATTACGTAATAACGTATAACGATATATACTATTTCGTAATAACGTATATTGTTATATAGTATTACCTCATAACGTATAACGTTATATATTGTTACGTTATAACGTATAACGATATATAGTATTACCATATAACGTATATCGTTATATAGTGTTACGTTATAACGTATAACGATATATACTATTTAGTAATAACGTATATCGTTATATAGTATTACCATATAACGTATAACGTTATATATTGTTACGTTATAACGTATAACGATATATAGTATTACCATATAACGTATAACGTTATATAGTGTTACGTTATAACGTATAACGTTATATAGCATTACCTTATATCGTATAACGATAAATAGTGTTACGTTACAACGTATAACGATATATACTATTACGTAATAACGTATATCGTTATATAGTATTACCATATAACGTATAACGTTATATATTGTTACGTTATAACGTATAACGATATATACTATTACCATAAAACGTATAACGTTATATATTGTTACGTTATAACGTATAACGATATGTACTATTACCATGTAACGTATAACGTTATATAGCATTACCATATAACGTATAACGTTATATAGTATTACGTTATAACGTATAACGATATATACTATTACGTAATAACGTATTTCGTTATATAGTATTACCATATAAGGTAAAACGATATATACTATTACGTAATAACGTATAACGTTATATAGAATTACCATATAACGTATAACGTTATATAGTATTACGTTATAACGTATAACGATATATACTATTACGTAATAACGTATTTCGTTATATAGTATTACCATATAACGTATAACGTTATATATTGTTACGTTATAACGTATAACGATATATAGTATTACCATATAACGTATAACGTTATATAGTGTTACGTTATAACGTATAACGTTATATAGCATTACCTTATATCGTATAACGATAAATAGTGTTACGTTACAACGTATAACGATATATACTATTACGTAATAACGTATATCGTTATATAGTATTACCATATAACGTATAACGTTATATATTGTTACGTTATAACGTATAACGATATATACTATTACCATAAAACGTATAACGTTATATATTGTTACGTTATAACGTATAACGATATGTACTATTACCATGTAACGTATAACGTTATATAGCATTACCATATAACGTAAAACGATATATACTATTACGTAATAACGTATATTGTTATATAGTGTTACCATATAACGTATAACGTTATATAGTGATACGTTATATCGTATAACGTTATATAGTATTACCATATAAAGTATAACATTATATACTATTACGTAATAACGTATAACGATATATACTATTTCGTAATAACGTATATTGTTATATAGTATTACCATATAACGTATAACGTTATATATTGTTACGTTATAACGTATAACGATATATAGTATTACCATATAACGTATAACGTTATATAGTGTTACGTTATAACGTATAACGATATATACTATTTAGTAATAACGTATAACGATATATAGTATTACCATATAACGTATAACGTTATATAGCGTTACGTTATAACGTATAACGTTATATAGCATTACCATATGAGGTAACACGATATATACTATTACGTAATCACGTATATCGTTATATAGAATTACCATATAACTTATAACGTTATATAGTGATACGTTATAACGTATAACGTTATATAGTATTACCATATAAAGTATAACATTATATACTATTACGTAATAACGTATAACGAAATATACTATTACGTAATATCGTATATCGTTATATGGTATTACCATATAACGTATAAAATTATATATTGTTACGTTATAACGTATAACGATATATACTATTACCATATAACGTATAACGTTATATATAGTTACGTTATAACGTATGACGGTATATACTATTACCATATAACGAATAACGTTATATAGTGTTACGTTATAACGTATAACGATATATAGTATTACCATATAACGTATAACGTTATATAGTGTTACGTTGTAAAGTATAAAGATATATAGTATTACAATATAACGTAAAACGATATATAGTGATACGTTATAACGTATAACGTTTTATAGTATTACCATATAAAGTATAACATTATATACTATTACGTAATAACGTATATCGTTGTATAGTATTACCATATAACGTATAACGTTATATATTGTTACGTTATAACGTATAACGATATATACTATTACGTAATAACGTATAACGATATATACTATTACGTAATAACGTATATCGTTATATAGCATTACCATATAACGTATAACGTTATATATTGTTACGTTATAACGTATAACGATATATAGTATTACCATATAACGTATAACGTTATATAGTGTTGCGTTATAACGTATAACGTTATATAGCATTACCATATAAGGTAAAACGATATATACTATTACGTAATAACGTATAACGTTATATAGAATTACCATATAACGTATAACGTTATATAGTATTACGTTATAACGTATAACGATATATACTATTACGTAATAACGTATTTCGTTATATAGTATTACCATATAACGTATAACGTTATATATTGTTACGTTATAACGTATAACGATATATAGTATTACCATATAACGTATAACGTTATATAGTGTTACGTTATAACGTATAACGTTATATAGCATTACCTTATACCGTATAACGATAAATAGTGTTACGTTACAACGTATAACGATATATACTATTACGTAATAACGTATATCGTTATATAGTATTACCATATAACGTATAACGTTATATATTGTTACGTTATAACGTATAACGATATATACTATTACCATAAAACGTATAACGTTATATATTGTTACGTTATAACGTATAACGATATGTACTATTACCATGTAACGTATAACGTTTTATAGTGTTACGTTATAACGTATAAAGTTATATATCATTACCATATAACGTATAACGTTATATAGTATTACGTTATAACGTACAACGACATACACTATTACGTAATAACGCATATCGTTATATAGTATTACCATATAACGTATAACGTTATATATTGTTACGTTATAACGTATAACGATATATAGTATTACCATATAACGTATAACGTTATATATTGTTACGTTATAACGTATAACGTTATATAGCATTACCATATAACGTAAAACGATATATACTATTACGTAATAACGTATAACGTTATATAGAATTACCATATAACGTATAACGTTATATAGTGTTACGTTATAACGTATAACGATATATACTATTGCGTAATAACGTATATCGTTATATAGTATTACCATATAACGTATAACGTTATATATTGTTACGTTATAACGTATAACGATATACAGTATTACCATACAACGTATAGCGTTATATATTGTTACGTTATAACGTATAACGATATATAGTATTACCATATAACGTATAACGTTATATAGTGTTACGTTATAACGTATAACGATATATACTATTTAGTAATAACGTATATCGTTATATAGTATTACCATATAACGTATAACGTTATATATTGTTACGTTATAACGTATAGCGATATATACTATTACCACATAACGTATAACGTTATATAGCATTACCATATAACGTAAAACGATATATACTATTACGTAATAACGTATATTGTTATATAGTATTACCATATAACGTATAACGTTATATAGTGATACGTTATATCGTATAACGTTATATAGTATTACCATATAAAGTATAACATTATATACTATTACGTAATAACGTACAACGATATATACTATTTCGTAATAACGTATATTGTTATATAGTATTACCATATAACGTATAACGTTATATATTGTTACGTTATAACGTATAACGATATATAGTATTACCATATAACGTATAACGTTATATAGTGTTACGATATAACGTATAACGATATATACTATTTAGTAATAACGTATAACGATATATAGTATTACCATATAACGTATAACGTTATATAGTGTTACGTTATAACGTATAACGATATACAGTATTACCATACAACGTATAACGTTATATATTGTTACGTTATAACGTATAGCGATATATACTATTACCATATAACATATAACGTTATATAGCATTACCATATAACGTAAAACGATATATACTATTACGGAATAACGTATAACGTTATATAGAATTACCATATAACGTATAACGTTATATAGTGTTACGTTCTAACGTATAACGATATATACTATTACGTAATAACGTATATCGTTATATAGTATTACCATATAACGTATAACGTTATATATTGTTACGTTATAACGTATAGCGATATATACTATTACCATATAACGTATAACGTTATATAGTGTTACGTTATAACGTATAACGTTATATAGCATTACGATATAAGGTAAAACGATATATATAATTACGTAATAACGTATAACGTTATATAGAATTACCATATAACGTATAACGTTATATAGTATAACGTTATAACGTACAACGATATATACTATTACGTAATAACGGATATCGTTATATAGTATTACCGTATAACGTATAACGTTATATATTGTTACGTTATAACGTATAGCGATATATACTATTACCATTTAACGTATAACGTTATATAGTGTTACGTTATAACGTATAACGTCATATAGCATTACCATATAAGGTAAAACGATATATACTATTACGTAATAACGTATATCGTTATATAGTATTACCATATAACGTATAACGTTATATATTGTTACGTTATAACGTATAGCGATATATACTATTACCATATAACGTATAACGTTATATAGCATTACCATATAACGTAAAACGATATATACTATTACGGAATAACGTATAACGTTATATAGAATTACCATATAACGTATAACGTTATATAGTGTTACGTTCTAACGTATAACGATATATACTATTACGTAATAACGTATATCGTTATATTGTATTACCATATAACGTATAACGTCATATAGCATTACCATATAAGGTAAAACGATATATACTATTACGTAATAACGTATAACGTTATATAGAATTACCATATAACGTATAACGTTATATAGTATAACGTTATAACGTACAACGATATATACTATTACGTAATAACGCATATCGTTATACAGTATTACCATATATCGTATAACGTTATATATTGTTACGTTATAACGTATAACGTTATATATTGTTACGTTATAACGTATAACGTTATATAGCATTACCATATAACGTAAAACGATATATACAATTACGTAATAACGTATATTGTTATATAGTATTACCATATAACGTATAACGTTATATAGAGATACGTTATATCGTATAACGTTATATAGTATTACCATATAATGTATAACATTATATACTATTACGTAATAACGTATAACGATATATACTATTTCGTAATAACGTATATTGTTATATAGTATTACCTCATAACGTATAACGTTATATATTGTTACGTTATAACGTATAACGATATATAGTATTACCATATAACGTATAACGTTATATAGTGTTACGTTATAACGTATAACGATATATACTATTTAGTAATAACGTATATCGTTATATAGTATTACCATATAACGTATAAGGTTATATATTGTTACGTTATAACGTATAGCGATATATACTATTGCCACATAACGTATAACGTTATATAGCATTACCATATAACGTAAAACGATATATACTATTACGTAATAACGTATATTGTTATATAGTGTTACCATATAACGTATAACGTTATATAGTGATACGTTATATCGTATAACGTTATATAGTATTACCATATAAAGTATAACATTATATACAATTACGTAATAACGTATAACGATATATACTATTTCGTAATAACGTATATTGTTATATAGTATTACCATATAACGTATAACGTTATATATTGTTACGTTATAACGTATAACGATATATAGTATTACCATATAACGTATAACGTTATATAGTGTTACGTTATAACGTATAACGATATATACTATTTAGTAATAACGTATAACGATATATAGTATTACCATATAACGTATAACGTTATATAGCGTTACGTTATAACGTATAACGTTATATAGCATTACCATATGAGGTAACACGATATATACTATTACGTAATCACGTATATCGTTATATAGAATTACCATATAACATATAACGTTATATAGTGATACGTTATAACGTATAACGTTATATAGTATTACCATATAAAGTATAACATTATATACTATTACGTAATAACGTATAACGAAATATACTATTACGTAATATCGTATATCGTTATATGGTATTACCATATAACGTATAAAATTATATATTGTTACGTTATAACGTATAACGATATATACTATTACCATATAACGTATAACGTTATATATAGTTACGTTATAACGTATGACGGTATATACTATTACCATATAACGAATAACGTTATATAGTGTTACGTTATAACGTATAACGGTATATAGTATTACCATATAACGTATAACGTTATATAGTGTTACGTTATAAAGTATAAAGATATATAGTATTACAATATAACGTAAAACGATATATAGTGATACGTTATAACGTATAACGTTATATAGTATTACCATATAAAGTATAACATTATATACTATTACGTAATAACGTATATCGTTGTATAGTATTACCATATAACGTATAACGTTATATATTGTTACGTTATAACGTATAACGATATATACTATTACGTAATAACGTATAACGATATATACTATTACGTAATAACGTATATCGTTATATAGCATTACCATATAACGTATAACGTTATATATTGTTACGTTATAATGTATAACGATATATAGTATTACCATATAACGTATAACGTTATATAGTGTTGCGTTATAACGTATAACGTTATATAGCATTACCATATAAGGTAAAACGATATATACTATTACGTAATAACGTATAACGTTATATAGAATTACCATATAACGTATAACGTTATATAGTATTACGTTATAACGTATAACGATATATACTATTACGTAATAACGTATTTCGTTATATAGTATTACCATATAACGTATAACGTTATATATTGTTACGTTATAACGTATAACGATATATAGTATTACCATATAACGTATAACGTTATATAGTGTTACGTTATAACGTATAACGTTATATAGCATTACCTTATATCGTATAACGATAAATAGTGTTACGTTACAACGTATAACGATATATACTATTACGTAATAACGTATATCGTTATATAGTATTACCATATAACGTATAACGTTATATATTGTTACGTTATAACGTATAACGATATATACTATTACCATAAAACGTATAACGTTATATATTGTTACGTTATAACGTATAACGATATGTACTATTACCATGTAACGTATAACGTTTTATAGTGTTACGTTATAACGTATAAAGTTATATATCATTACCATATAACGTATAACGTTATATAGTATTACGTTATAACGTACAACGACATACACTATTACGTAATAACGCATATCTTTATATAGTATTACCATATAACGTATAACGTTATATATTGTTACGTTATAACGTATAACGATATATAGTATTACCATATAACGTATAACGTTATATATTGTTACGTTATAACGTATAACGTTATATAGCATTACCATATAACGTAAAACGATATATACTATTACGTAATAACGTATAACGTTATATAGAATTACCATATAACGTATAACGTTATATAGTGTTACGTTATAACGTATAACGATATATACTATTGCGTAATAACGTATATCGTTATATAGTATTACCATATAACGTATAACGTTATATATTGTTACGTTATAACGTATAACGATATACAGTATTACCATACAACGTATAGAGTTATATAGTGTTACGTTATAACGTATATCGTTATATAGCATCACCATATAACGTAAAACGATATATACTATTTCGTAATAACGTATATTGTTATATAGTATTACCATATAACGTATAACGTTATATATTGTTACGTTATAACGTATAACGATATATAGTATTACCATATAACGTATAACGTTATATAGTGTTACGTTATAACGTATAACGATATATACTATTTAGTAATAACTTATATCGTTATATAGTATTACCATATAACGTATAACGTTATATATTGTTACGTTATAACGTATAGCGATATATACTATTACCACATAACGTACAACGTTATATAGCATTACCATATAACGTAAAACGATATATACTATTACGTAATAACGTATATTGTTAAATAGTATTACCATATAACGTATAACGTTATATAGTGATACGTTATATCGTATAACGTTATATAGTATTACCATATAAAGTATAACATTATATACTATTACGTAATAACGTACAACGATATATACTATTTCGTAATAACGTATATCGTTATATAGTATTACCATATAACGTATAACGTTATATATTGTTACGTTATAACGTATAGCGATATATACTATTACCATATAACGTATAACGTTATATAGCATTACCATATAACGTAAAACGATATATACTATTACGGAATAACGTATAACGTTATATAGAATTACCATATAACGTATAACGTTATATAGTGTTACGTTCTAACGTATAACGATATATACTATTACGTAATAACGTATATCGTTATATAGTATTACCATATAACGTATAACGTTATATATTGTTACGTTATAACGTATAGCGATATATACTATTACCATATAACGTATAACGTTATATAGTGTTACGTTATAACGTATAACGTTATATAGCATTACGATATAAGGTAAAACGATATATATAATTACGTAATAACGTATAACGTTATATAGAATTACCATATAACGTATAACGTTATATAGTATAACGTTATAACGTACAACGATATATACTATTACGTAATAACGGATATCGTTATATAGTATTACCGTATAACGTATAACGTTATATATTGTTACGTTATAACGTATAGCGATATATACTATTACCATTTAACGTATAACGTTATATAGTGTTACGTTATAACGTATAACGTCATATAGCATTACCATATAAGGTAAAACGATATATACTATTACGTAATAACGTATAACGTTATATAGAATTACCATATAACGTATAACGTTATATAGAATTACCATATAACGTATAACGTTATATAGTATAACGTTATAACGTACAACGATATGTACTATTACGTAATAACGCATATCGTTATATAGTATTACCATATATCGTATAACGTTATATATTGTTACGTTATAACGTATAACGTTATATATTGTTACGTTATAACGTATAACGTTATATAGCATTACCATGTAACGTAAAACGATATATACTATTACGTAATAACGTATATTGTTATATAGTATTACCATATAACGTATAACGTTATATAGTGATACGTTATATCGTATAACGTTATATAGTATTACCATATAAAGTATAACATTATATACTATTACGTAATAACGTATAACGATATATACTATTTCGTAATAACGTATATTGTTATATAGTATTACCATATAACGTATAACGTTATATATTGTTACGTTATAACGTATAACGATATATAGTATTACCATATAACGTATAACGTTATATAGTGTTACGTTATAACGTATAACGATATATACTATTTAGTAATAACGTATATCGTTATATAGTATTACCATATAACGTATAACGTTATATATTGTTACGTTATAACGTATAGCGATATATACTATTGCCACATAACGTATAACGTTATATAGCATTACCATATAACGTAAAACGATATATACTATTACGTAATAACGTATATTGTTATATAGTGTTACCATATAACGTATAACGTTATATAGTGATACGTTATATCGTATAACGTTATATAGTATTACCATATAAAGTATATCATTATATACTATTACGTAATAACGTATAACGATATATACTATTTCGTAATAACGTATATTGTTATATAGTATTACCATATAACGTATAACGTTATATATTGTTACGTTATAACGTATAACGGTATATACTATTACCATATAACGAATAACGTTATATAGTGTTACGTTATAACGTATAACGATATATAGTATTACCATATAACGTATAACGTTATATACTATTACGTAATAACGTATAACGATATATACTATTTCGTAATAACGTATATCGTTATATAGTATTACCATATAACGTATAACGTTATATATTGTTACGTTATAACGTATAGCGATATATACTATTGCCACATAACGTATAACGTTATATAGCATTACCATATAACGTAAAACGATATATACTATTACGTAATAACGTATATTGTTATATAGTGTTACCATATAACGTATAACGTTATATAGTGATACGTTATATCGTATAACGTTATATAGTATTACCATATAACGTATAACGTTATATACTATTACGTAATAACGTATAACGATATATACTATTTCGTAATAACGTATATCGTTATATAGTATTACCATATAACGTATAACGTTATATAGCGTTACGTTATAACGTATAACGTTATATAGCATTACCATATGAGGTAAAACGATATATACTATTACGTAATCACGTATATCGTTATATAGAATTACCATATAACGTATAACGTTATCTAGTGATACGTTATAACGTATAACGTTATATAGTATTACCATATAAAGTATAACATTATATACTATTACGTAATAACGTATAACGAAATATACTATTACGTAATATCGTATATCGTTATATGGTATTACCATATAAGGTATAACGTTATATATTGTTACGTTATAACGTATAACGATATATACTATTACCATAAAACGTATAACGTTATATATTGTTACGTTATAACGTATAACGATATGTACTATTACCATGTAACGTATAACGTTTTATAGTGTTACGTTATAACGTATAAAGTTATATATCATTACCATATAACGTATAACGTTATATAGTATTACGTTATAACGTACAACGACATATACTATTACGTAATAACGCATATCGTTATATAGTATTACCATATAACGTATAACGTTATATATTGTTACGTTATAACGTATAACGATATATAGTATTACCATATAACGTATAACGTTATATATTGTTACGTTATAACGTATAACGATATATACTATTACCATAAAACGTATAACGTTATATATTGTTACGTTATAACGTATAACGATATGTACTATTACCATGTAACGTATAACGTTTTATAGTGTTACGTTATAACGTATAAAGTTATATATCATTACCATATAACGTATAACGTTATATAGTATTACGTTATAACGTACAACGACATATACTATTACGTAATAACGCATATCGTTATATAGTATTACCATATAACGTATAACGTTATATATTGTTACGTTATAACGTATAACGATATATAGTATTACCATATAACGTATAACGTTATATATTGTTACGTTATAACGTATAACGTTATATAGCATTACCATATAACGTAAAACGATATATAGTATTACGTAATAACGTATAACGTTATATAGAATTACCATATAACGTATAACGTTATATAGTGTTACGTTATAACGTATGTTGTTATATAGTATTACCATATAACGTATAACGTTATATATTGTTACGTTATATCGTATAACGTTATATAGTATTACCATATAAAGTATAACATTATATACTATTACGTAATAACGTATAACGATATATACTATTTCGTAATAACGTATATTGTTATATAGTATTACCATATAACGTATAACGTTATATATTGTTACGTTATAACGCATAACGATATATAGTATTACCATATAGCGTATAACGTTATATAGTGTTACGTTATAACGTATAACGATATATACTATTTAGTAATAACGTATAACGATATATAGTATTACCATATAACGTATAACGTTATATAGTGTTACGTTATAACGTATAACGATATACAGTATTACCATACAACGTATAGCGTTATATAGTGTTACGTTATAACGTATATCGTTATATAGCATTACCATATAACGTAAAACGATATATACTATTTCGTAATACCGTATATTGTTATATAGTATTACCATATAACGTATAACGTTATATATTGTTACGTTATAACGTATAACGATATATAGTATTACCATATAACGAAAACGATATATACTATTACGGAATAACGTATAACGTTATATAGAATTACCATATAACGTATAACGTTATATAGTGTTACGTTATAACGTATAACGATATATACTATTACGTAATAACGTATATCGTTATATAGTATTACCATATAACGTATAACGTTATATATTGTTACGTTATAACGTATAGCGATATATACTATTACCATATAACGTATAACGTTATATAGCATTACCATATAACGTAAAACGATATATACTATTACGGAATAACGTATAACGTTATATAGAATTACCATATAACGTATAACGTTATATAGTGTTACGTTCTAACGTATAACGATATATACTATTACGTAATAACGTATATCGTTATATAGTATTACCATATAACGTATAACGTTATATATTGTTACGTTATAACGTATAGCGATATATACTATTACCATATAACGTATAACGTTACATAGTGTTACGTTATAACGTATAACGTTATATAGCATTACGATATAAGGTAAAACGATATATACTATTACGTAATAACGTATAACGTTATATAGAATTACCATATAACGTATAACGTTATATAGTATAACGTTATAACGTACAACGATATATACTATTACGTAATAACGGATATCGTTATATAGTATTACCATATATCGTATAACGTTATATATTGTTACGTTATAACGTATAACGATATACAGTATTACCATACAACGTATAGCGTTATATAGTGTTACGTTATAACGTATATCGTTATATAGCATTACCATATAACGTAAAACGATATATACTATTTCGTAATACCGTATATTGTTATATAGTATTACCATATAACGTATAACGTTATATATTGTTACGTTATAACGTATAACGATATATAGTATTACCATATAACGTAAAACGATATATACTATTACGTAATAACGTATATCGTTATATAGCATTACCATATAACGTATATCGTTATATATTGTTACGTTATAACGTATAGCGATATATACTATTACCATTTAACGTATAACGTTATATAGTGTTACGTTATAACGTATAACGTTATATAGCATTACCATATAAGGTAAAACGATATATACTATTACGTAATAACGTATAACGTTATATAGAATTACCATATAACGTATAACGTTATATAGTATAACGTTATAACGTACAACGATATATACTATTACGTAATAACGCATATCGTTATATAGTATTACCATATAACGTATAACGTTATATATTGTTACGTTATAACGTATAACGATATATAGTATTACCATACAACGTATAGCGTTATATAGTGTTACGTTATAACGTATATCGTTATATAGCATTACCATATAACGTAAAACGATATATACTATTACGTAATAACGTATATTGTTATATAGTATTACCATATAACGTATAACGTTATATAGTGATACGTTATATCGTATAACGTTATATAGTATTACCATATAAAGTATAACATTATATACTATTACGTAATAACGTATAACGATATATACTATTTCGTAATAACGTATATCGTTATATAGTATTACCATATAACGTATAACGTTATATATTGTTACGTTATAACGTATAGCGATATATACTATTGCCACATAACGTATAACGTTATATAGCATTACCATATAACGTAAAACGATATATACTATTACGTAATAACGTATATTGTTATATAGTGTTACCATATAACGTATAACGTTATATAGTGATACGTTATATCGTATAACGTTATATAGTATTACCATATAAAGTATAACATTATATACTATTACGTAATAACGTATAACGATATATACTATTTCGTAATAACGTATATTGTTATATAGTATTACCATATAACGTATAACGTTATATATTGTTACGTTATAACGTATAACGATATATACTATTACCATATAACGTATAACGTTATATATAGTTACGTTATAACGTATAACGGTATATACTATTACCATATAACGAAAAACGTTATATAGTGTTACGTTATAACGTATAACGATATATAGTATTACCATATAACGTATAACGTTATATAGCGTTACGTTATAACGTATAACGTTATATAGCATTACCATATGAGGTAAAACGATATATACTATTACGTAATCACGTATATCGTTATATAGAATTACCATATAACGTATAACGTTATCTAGTGATACGTTATAACGTATAACGTTATATAGTATTACCATATAAAGTATAACATTATATACTATTACGTAATAACGTATAACGAAATATACTATTACGTAATATCGTATATCGTTATATGGTATTACCATATAAGGTATAACATTATATATTGTTATGTTATAACGTATAACGATATATACTATTACCATATAGCGTATAACGTTATATATAGTTACGTTATAACGTATAACGGTATATACTATTACCATATAACGAATAACGTTATATAGTGTTACGTTATAACGTATAACGATATATAGTATTACCATATAACGTATAACGTTATATAGTGTTACGTTATAAAGTATAAAGATATATAGTATTACCATATAACGTAAAACGATATATACTATTACGTAATAACGTATATTGTTATATAGTATTACCATATAACGTATAACGTTATATCGTATAACGTTATATAGTATTACCATATGAAGTATAACATTATATACTATTACGTAATAACGTATAACGATATATACTATTACGTAATAACGTATATCGTTATATAGTATTACCATATAACGTATAACGTTATATATTGTTACGTTATAAACGTATAACGTTATATAGCATTACCATATAAGGTAAAACGATATATACTATTACGTAATAACGTATAACGTTATATAGAATTACCATATAACGTATAACGTTATATAGTATTACGTTATAACGTATAACGATATATACTATTACGTAATGACGTATTTCGTTATATAGTATTACCATATAACGTATAACGTTATATATTGTTACGTTATAACGTATAACGTTATATAGCATTACCATATAACGTAAAACGATATATACTATTACGTAATAACGTATAACGTTATATAGAATTACCATATAACGTATAACGTTATATAGTGTTACGTTATAACGTATAACGATATATACTATTACGTAATAACGTATTTCGTTATATAGTATTACCATATAACGTATAACGTTATATATTGTTACGTTATAACGTATAACGATATATAGTATTACCATATAACGTATAACGTTATATAGTGTTACGTTATAACGTATAACGTTATATAGCATTACCATATATCGTAAAACGATAAATAGTGTTACGTTACAACGTATAACGATATATACTATTACGTAATAACGTATATCGTTATATAGTATTACCATATAACGTATAACGTTATATATTGTTACGTTATAACGTATAACGATATATACTATTACGTAATAACGCATATCGTTACATAGTATTACCATATAACGTATAACGTTATATAGTGTTACGTTATAACGTATAACGTTATATAGCATTACCATATAAGGTAAAACGATATATACTATTACGTAATAACGTATATCGTTATATAGAATTACCATATAACGTATAACGTTATATAGTACTACGTTATAACGTATAACGATATATACTATTACGTAATAACGTATATCGTTATATAGTATTACCATATAACGTATAACGTTATATATTGTTACGTTATAACGTAAAACGATATATACTATTGCGTAATAACGTATAACGTTATATAGAA
The DNA here is from genome assembly GCF_024516045.1 of Bombus affinis. Lineage (NCBI taxonomy): Eukaryota > Metazoa > Arthropoda > Insecta > Hymenoptera > Apidae > Bombus > Bombus affinis. The sequence goes on along the minus strand of NW_026109016.1, from coordinate 105,395 downwards.
TTACCATATAACGTATAACGTTATATAGAATTACCATATAACGTATAACGTTATATAGTATTACGTTATAACGTATAACGATATATACTATTACGTAATAACGCATATCGTTACATAGTATTACCATATAACGTATAACGTTATATAGTGTTACGTTATAACGTATAACGTTATATAGCATTACCATATAAGGTAAAACGATATATACTATTACGTAATAACGTATATCGTTATATAGTATTACCATATAACGTATAACGTTATATATTGTTACGTTATAACGTATAGCGATATATACTATTACCATATAACGTATAACGATATATACTATTACGTAATAACGTATATCGTTATATAGTATTACCATATAACGTATAACGTTATATATTGTTACGTTATAACGTATAACGTTATATAGTATTACGTTATAACGTAAAACGATATATACTATTACGTAATAACGTATAACGTTATATATAGTTACGTTATAACGTATAACGGTATATACTATTACCATATAGCGAATAACGTTATATAGTGTTACGTTATAACGTATAACGATATATACTATTACGTAATAACGTATAACGTTATATATAGTTACGTTATAACGTATAACGGTATATACTATTACCATATAACGTATAACGTTATAGAGTGTTACGTTATAACGTATAACGATATATAGTATTACCATATAACGTATAACGTTATATAGTGATACGTTATATCGTATAACGTTATATAGTATTACCATATAAAGTATAACATTATATACTATTACGTAATAACGTATAACGATATATACTACTACGTAATAACGTATATCGTTATATAGCATTACCATATATCGTAAAACGATAAATAGTGTTACGTTATAACGTATAACGATATATACTATTACGTAATAACGTATACCGTTATATAGTATTTCCATATAACGTATAACGTTATATATTGTTACGTTATAACGTATAACGATATATAGCATTACCATATAACGTAAAACGATATATACTATTACGTAATAACGTATATTGTTATATAGTATTACCATATAACGTATAACGTTATATAGTGATACGTTACAACGTATAACGTTATATAGTATTACCATATAAAGTATAACATTATATACTATTACGTAATAACGTATAACGATATATACTATTACGTAATATCGTATATCGTTATATAGTATTGCCATATAACGTATAACGTTATATATTGTTACGTTATAACGTATAACGATATATACTATTACCATGTAACGTATAACGTTATATAGTGTTACGTTATAACGTATAAAGTTATGTAGCATTACCATATATCGTAAAACGATATATAGTGTTACGTTATAACGTATAACGATATATACTATTACGTAATAACGTATATCGTTGTATAGTATTACCATATAACGTATAACGTTATACATTGTTACGTTATAACGTATAACGATATATACTATTACGTAATAACGTATAACGATATATACTATTACGTAATATCGTATATCGTTATATGGTATTACCATATAACGTATAACATTATATATTGTTACGTTATAACGTATAACGATATATAGTATTACCATATAACGTATAACGTTATATATAGTTACGTTATAACGTATAACGGTATATACTATTACCATATAACGAATAACGTTATATAGTGTTACGTTATAACGTATAACGATTATATAGTATTACCATATAACGTATAACGTTATATAGTGTTACGTTATAACGTATAACGTTATATAGCATTACCATATATCGTAAAACGATAAATAGTGTTACGTTACAACGTATAACTATATATACTATTACGTAATAACGTATATCGTTATATAGTATTACCATATAACGTACAACATTATATATTGTTACGTTATAACGTATAACGATATATAGTATTACCATATAACGTATAACGTTATATATTGTTACGTTATAACGTATAACGATATATAGTATTACCATATAACGTATAACGTTATATATTGTTACGTTATAACGTATAACGTTATATAGCATTACCATATAACGTAAAAACGATATATACTATTACGTAATAACGTATAACGTTATATAGAATTACCATATAACGTACAACGTTATATAGTGTTCCGTTATAACGTATAACGATATATACTATTGCGTAATAACGTATATCGTTATATAGTATTACCATATAACGTATAACGTTATATATTGTTACGTTATAACGTATAACGATATACAGTATTACCATACAACGTTATAGCGTTATATAGTGTTACGTTATAACGTATAACGTTATATAGTATTACGTTATAACGTAAAACGATATATACCATTGCGTAATAACGTATAACGTTATATAGAATTACCATATAACGTATAACGTTATATAGAATTACCATATAACGTATAACGTTATATAGTATTACGTTATAACGTATAACGATATATACTATTACGTAATAACGCATATCGTTACATAGTATTACCATATAACGTATAACGTTATATAGTGTTACGTTATAACGTATAACGTTATATAACATTACCATATAAGGTAAAACGATATATACTATTACGTAATAACGTATATTGTTATATAGTATTACCATATAACGTATAACGTTATATAGTGATACGTTATATCGTATAACTTTATATAGTATTACCATATAAAGTATAACATTATATACTATTACGTAATAGCGTATAACGATATATACTATTTCGTAATAACGTATATTGTTATATAGTATTACCATATAACGTATAACGTTATATATTGTTACGTTATAACGTATAACGATATATAGTATTACCATATAACGTATAACGTTATATAGTGTTACGTTATAACGTATAACGATATATACTATTACGTAATAACGTATAACGTTATATATAGTTACGTTATAACGTATAACGGTATATACTATTACCATATAACGAATAACGTTATATAGTGTTACGTTATAACGTATAACGATATATAGTATTACCATATAACGTATAACGTTATATATAGTTACGTTATAACGTATAACGGTATATACTATTACCATATAACGAATAACGTTATATAGTGTTACGTTATAACGTATAACGATATATAGTATTACCATATAACGTATAACGTTATATAGTGTTACGTTATAAAGTATAAAGATATATAGTATTACCATATAACGTAAAACGATATATACTATTACGTAATAACGTATATTGTTATATAGTATTACCATATAACGAATAACGTTATATAGTGTTACGTTATAACGTATAACGATATATAGTATTACCATATAAAGTATAACATTATATACTATTACGTAATAACGTATAACGATATATACTACTACGTAATAACGTATATCGTTATATAGCATTACCATATATCGTAAAACGATAAATAGTGTTACGTTATAACGTATAACGATATATACTATTACGTAATAACGTATACCGTTATAAAGTATTTCCATATAACGTATAACGTTATATATTGTTACGTTATAACGTATAACGATATACAGTATTACCATACAACGTATAGCGTTATATAGTGTTACGTTATAACGTATAACGATATATACTATTACGTAATATCGTATATCGTTATATGGTATTACCATATAACGTATAACATTATATATTGTTACGTTATAACGTATAACGATATATAGTATTACCATATAACGTATAACGTTATATATAGTTACCTTATAACGTATAACGGTATATACTACTACCATATAACGAATAACGTTATATAGTGTTACGTTATAACGTATAACGATATATAGTATTACCATTTAACGTATAACGTTATATAGTGTTACGTTATAACGTATAACGATATATACCATTACGTAATAACGTATAACGTTTTATATTGTTACGTTATAACGTATAACGATATATAGTATTACCATATAACGTAAAACGATATATACTATTACGTAATAACGTATATTGTTATATAGTATTACCATATAACGTATAACGTTATATAGTGATACGTTATATCGTACAACGTTATATAGTATTACCATATAAAGTATAACATTACATACTATTACGTAATAACGTATAACGATATATACTATTACGTAATAACGTATAACGTTATATAGAATTACCATATATCGTATAACGTTATATAGTATTACGTTATAACGTATAACGATATATACTATTACGTAATAACGTATTTCGTTATATAGTATTACCATATAACGTATAACATTATATATTGTTACGTTATAACGTATAACGATATATAGTATTACCATAGAACGTATAACGTTATATAGTGTTACGTTATAACGTATAACGTTATATAGCATTACCATATATCGTAAAACGATAAATAGTGTTACGTTACAACGTATAACGATATATACTATTACGTAATAACGTATAACGATATATAGTATTACCATATAACGTATAACGTTATATAGTGTTACGTTATAACGTATAACGTTATATAGCATTACCATATATCGTAAAACGATGAATAGTGTTACGTTACAACGTATAACGATATATACTATTACGTAATAACGTATATCGTTATATAGTATTACCATATAACGTATAACGTTATATATTGTTACGTTATAACGTATAACGATATATACCATTACGTAATAACGTATAACGTTTTATATTGTTACGTTATAACGTATAACGATATGTAGTATTACCATATAACGTAAAACGATATATACTATTACGTAATAACGTATATTGTTATATAGTATTACCATATAACGTATAACGTTATATAGTGATACGTTATATCGTACAACGTTATATAGTATTACCATATAAAGTATAACATTACATACTATTACGTAATAACGTATAACGATATATACTATTACGTAATAACGTATAACGTTATATAGAATTACCATATAACGTATAACGTTATATAGTATTACGTTATAACGTATAACGATATATACTATTACGTAATAACGTATTTCGTTATATAGTATTACCATATAACATATAACGTAATATATTGTTACGTTATAACGTATAACGATATATAGTATTACCACATAACGTATAACGTTATATAGTGTTACGTTATAACGTATAACGTTATATAGCATTACCATATATCGTAAAACGATAAATAGTGTTACGTTACAACGTATAACGATATATACTATTACGTAATAACGTATATCGTTATATAGTATTACCATATAACGTATAACGTTATATATTGTTACGTTATAACGTATAACGATATATACTATTACCATATAACGTATAACGTTATATATTGTTACGTTATAACGTATAACGATATGTACTATTACCATCTAACGTATAACGTTATATAGTGTTACGTTATAACGTATAAAGTTTTATATCATTACCATATAACGTATAACGTTATATAGTATTACGTTATAACGTACAACGACATATACTATTACGTAATAACGCATATCGTTATATAGTATTACCATATAACGTATAACGTTATATAGTGATACGTTATAACGTATAACGTTATATAGTATTACCATATAAAGTATAACATTATATACTATTACGTAATAACGTATAACGAAATACACTATTACGTAATATCGTATATCGTTATATGGTATTACCATATAACGTATAACATTATATATTGTTACGTTATAACGTATAACGATATATAGTATTAGCATATAACGTATAACGTTATATATAGTTACGTTATAACGTATAACGGTATATACTATTACCATATAACGAATAACGTTATATAGTGTTACGTTATAACGTATAACGATATATATTATTACCATTTAACGTATAACGTTATATAGTGTTACGTTATAACGTATAACGATATATACCATTACGTAATAACGTATAACGTTTTATATTGTTACGTTATAACGTATAACGATATATAGTATTACCATATAACGTAAAACGATATATACTATTACGTAATAACGTATATTGTTATATAGTATTACCATATAACGTATAACGTTATATAGTGATACGTTATATCGTACAACGTTATATAGTATTACCATATAAAGTATAACATTACATACTATTACGTAATAACGTATAACGATATATACTATTACGTAATAACCTATAACGTTATATAGAATTACCATATAACGTATAACGTTATATAGTGTTACGTTATAACGTATAACGATATATACTATTGCGTAATAACGTATATCGTTATATAGTATTACCATATAACGTATAACGTTATATATTGTTACGTTATAACGTATAACGATATACAGTATTACCATACAACGTATAGCGTTATATAGTGTTACGTTATAACGTATATCGTTATATAGCATTACCATATAACGTAAAACGATATATACTATTTCGTAATAACGTATATTGTTATATAGTATTACCATATAACGTATAACGTTATATATTGTTACGTTATAACGTATAACGATATATAGTATTACCACATAACGTATAACGTTATATAGCATTACCATATAACGTAAAACGATATATACTATTACGCAATAACGTATAACGTTATATAGAATTACCATATAACGTATAACGTTATATAGTGTTACGTTATAACGTATAACGGTATATACTATTACGTAATAACGTATATCGTTATATACTATTACCATGTAACGTATAACGTTATATAGTGTTACGTTATAACGTATAGCGCTATATAGCATTACCATATAAGGTAAAACGATATATACTATTACGTAATCACGTATATCGTTATATAGAATTACCATATAACGTATAACGTTATATAGTGATACGTTATAACGTATAACGTTATATAGTATTACCATATAAAGTATAACATTATATACTATTACGTAATAACGTATAACGAAATATACTATTACGTAATATCGTATATCGTTATATGTTATTACCATATAACGTATAACATTATATATTGTTACGTTATAACGTATAACAATATATACTATTACCATATAACGTATAACGTTATATATAGTTACGTTATAACGTATAACGGTATATACTATTACCATATAACGAATAACGTTATATAGTGTTACGTTATAACGTATAACGATATATAGTATTACCATATAACGTATAACGTTATATAGTGTTACGTTATAACGTATAACGATATATACCATTACGTAATAACGTATAACGTTTTATATTGTTACGTTATAACGTATAACGATATATAGTATCACCATATAACGTAAAACGATATATACTATTACGTAATAACGTATATTGTTATATAGTATTACCATATAACGTATAACGTTATATAGTGATACGTTATATCGTACAACGCTATATAGTATTACCATATAAAGTATAACATTACATACTATTACGTAATAACGTATTACGATATATACTATTACGTAATAACGTATATCGTTATATAGTATTACCATATAACGTATAACGTTATATAGTGTTACGTTATAACGTATAACGATATATACTATTACGTAATAACGTATATCGTTATATAGTATTTCCATATAACGTATAACGTTATATATTGTTACGTTAACGATATATACTATTACGTAATAACGTATAACGATATATACTATTACGTAATAACGTATATCGTTATATAGCATTACCATATAATGTATAACATTATATATTGTTACGTTATAACGTATAACGATATATAGTATTACCATATAACGTATAACGTTATATAGTGTTACGTTATAACGTATAACGTTATATAGCAGTACCATATATCGTAAAACGATATATAGTGTTACGTTATAAGGTATAACGATATATACAATTACGTAATAACGTATGTCGTTATATACTATTACCATATAACGAATAACGTTATATAGTGTTACGTTATAACGTATAACGATATATAGTATTACCATATAACGTATAACGTTATATAGTGTTACGTTATAACGTATAACGTTATATAGCATTACCATATATCGTAAAACGATAAATAGTGTTACGTTACAACGTATAACGATATATACTATTACGTAATAACGTATATCGTTATATAGTATTACCATATAACGTACAACATTATATATTGTTACGTTATAACGTATAACGATATATAGTATTACCATATAACGTATAACGTTATATATTGTTACGTTATAACGTATAACGATATATAGTATTACCATATAACGTATAACGTTATATAGTGTTACGTTATAACGTATAACGATATATACTATTGCGTAATAACGTATATCGTTATATAGTATTACCATATAACGTATAACGTTATATATTGTTACGTTATAACGTATAACGTTATATAGCATTACCATATAACGTAAAACGATATATACTATTACGTAATACCGTATAACGTTATATAGAATTACCATATAACGTATAACGTTATATAGTGTTACGTTACAACGTATAACGATATATACTATTGCGTAATAACGTATATCGTTATATAGTATTACCATATAACGTATAACGTTATATATTGTTACGTTATAACGTATAACGATATACAGTATTACCATACAACGTATAGCGTTATATAGTGTTACGTTATAACGTATATCGTTATATAGCATTACCATATAACGTAAAACGATATATACTATTTCGTAATAACGTATATTGTTATATAGTATTACCATATAACGTATAACGTTATATATTGTTACGTTATAACGTATAACGATATATAGTATTACCACATAACGTATAACGTTATATAGCATTACCATATAACGTAAAACGATATATACTATTACGCAATAACGTATAACGTTATATAGAATTACCATATAACGTATAACGTTATATAGTGTTACGTTATAACGAATAACGGTATATACTATTACGTAATAACGTATATCGTTATATACTATTACCATGTAACGTATAACGTTATATAGTGTTACGTTATAACGTATAACGTTATATAGCATTACCATATAAGGTAAAACGATATATACTATTACGTAATCACGTATATCGTTATATAGAATTACCATATAACGTATAACGTTATATAGTGATACGTTATAACGTATAACGTTATATAGTATTACCATATAAAGTATAACATTATATACTATTACGTAATAACGTATAACGAAATATACTATTACGTAATATCGTATATCGTTATATGTTATTACCATATAACGTATAACACTATATATTGTTACGTTATAACGTATAACAATATATACTATTACCATATAACGTATAACGTTATATATAGTTACGTTATAACGTATAACGGTATATACTATTACCATATAACGAATAACGTTATATAGTGTTACGTTATAACGTATAACGATATATAGTATTACCATATAACGTATAACGTTATATAGTGTTACGTTATAACGTATAACGATATATACCATTACGTAATAACGTATAACGTTTTATATTGTTACGTTATAACGTATAACGATATATAGTATCACCATATAACGTAAAACGATATATACTATTACGTAATAACGTATATTGTTATATAGTATTACCATATAACGTATAACGTTATATAGTGATACGTTATATCGTACAACGCTATATAGTATTACCATATAAAGTATAACATTACATACTATTACGTAATAACGTATTACGATATATACTATTACGTAATAACGTATATCGTTATATAGTATTACCATATAACGTATAACGTTATATAGTGTTACGTTATAACGTATAACGATATATACTATTACGTAATAACGTATATCGTTATATAGTATTTCCATATAACGTATAACGTTATATATTGTTACGTTATAACTTATAACGATATATACTATTACGTAATAACGTATAACGATATATACTATTACGTAATAACGTATATCGTTATATAGCATTACCATATAATGTATAACATTATATATTGTTACGTTATAACGTATAACGATATATAGTATTACCATATAACGTATAACGTTATATAGTGTTACGTTATAACGTATAACGTTATATAGCAGTACCATATATCGTAAAACGATATATAGTGTTACGTTATAAGGTATAACGATATATACAATTACGTAATAACGTATGTCGTTATATACTATTACCATATAACGAATAACGTTATATAGTGTTACGTTATAACGTATAACGATATATAGTATTACCGTATAACGTATAACGTTATATAGTGTTACGTTATAACGTATAACGTTATATAGCATTACCATATATCGTAAAACGATAAATAGTGTTACGTTACAACGTATAACGATATATACTATTACGTAATAACGTATATCGTTATATAGTATTACCATATAACGTACAACATTATATATTGTTACGTTATAACGTATAACGATATATAGTATTACCATATAACGTATAACGTTATATATTGTTACGTTATAACGTATAACGATATATAGTATTACCATATAACGTATAACGTTATATATTGTTACGTTATAACGTATAACGTTATATAGCATTACCATATAACGTAAAACGATATATACTATTACGTAATAACGTATAACGTTATATAGAATTACCATATAACGTACAACGTTATATAGTGTTCCGTTATAACGTATAACGATATATACTATTGCGTAATAACGTATATCGTTATATAGTATTACCATATAACGTATAACGTTATATATTGTTACGTTATAACGTATAACGATATACAGTATTACCATACAACGTATAGCGTTATATAGTGTTACGTTATAACGTATAACGTTATATAGTATTACGTTATAACGTAAAACGATATATACCATTGCGTAATAACGTATAACGTTATATAGAATTACCATATAACGTATAACGTTATATAGAATTACCATATAACGTATAACGTTATATAGTATTACGTTATAACGTATAACGATATATACTATTACGTAATAACGCATATCGTTACATAGTATTACCATATAACGTATAACGTTATATAGTGTTACGTTATAACGTATAACGTTATATAGCATTACCATATAAGGTAAAACGATATATACTATTACGTAATAACGTATATTGTTATATAGTATTACCATATAACGTATAACGTTATATAGTGATACGTTATATCGTATAACTTTATATAGTATTACCATATAAAGTATAACATTATATACTATTACGTAATAACGTATAACGATATATACTACTACGTAATAACGTATATCGTTATATAGCATTACCATATATCGTAAAACGATAAATAGTGTTACGTTATAACGTATAACGATATATAGTATTACCATATAAAGTATAACATTATATACTATTACGTAATAACGTATAACGATATATACTATTACGTAATAACGCATATCGTTACATAGTATTACCATATAACGTATAACGTTATATATAGTTACGTTATAACGTATAACGGTATATACTATTACCATATAACGAATAACGTTATATAGTGTTACGTTATAACGTATAACGATATATAGTATTACCATATAACGTATAACGTTATATAGAATTACCATATAACGTATAACGTTATATAGTATTACGTTATAACGTATAACGATATATACTATTACGTAATAACGCATATCGTTACATAGTATTACCATATAACGTATAACGTTATATATAGTTACGTTATAACGTATAACGGTATATACTATTACCATATAACGAATAACGTTATATAGTGTTACGTTATAACGTATAACGATATATAGTATTACCATATAACGTATAACGTTATATAGAATTACCATATAACGTATAACGTTATATAGTATTACGTTATAACGTATAACGATATATACTATTACGTAATAACGCATATCGTTACATAGTATTACCATATAACGTATAACGTTATATATAGTTACGTTATAACGTATAACGGTATATACTATTACCATATAACGAATAACGTTATATAGTGTTACGTTATAACGTATAACGTTATATAGTATTACGTTATAACGTAAAACGATATATACCATTGCGTAATAACGTATAACGTTATATAGAATTACCATATAACGTATAACGTTATATAGAATTACCATATAACGTATAACGTTATATAGTATTACGTTATAACGTATAACGATATATACTATTACGTAATAACGCATATCGTTACATAGTATTACCATATAACGTATAACGTTATATATAGTTACGTTATAACGTATAACGGTATATACTATTACCATATAACGAATAACGTTATATAGTGTTACGTTATAACGTATAACGATATATAGTATTACCATATAACGTATAACGTTATATAGTGTTACGTTATAAAGTATAAAGATATATAGTATTACCATATAACGTAAAACGATATATACTATTACGTAATAACGTATATTGTTATATAGTATTACCATATAACGAATAACGTTATATAGTGTTACGTTATAACGTATAACGATATATAGTATTACCATATAAAGTATAACATTATATACTATTACGTAATAACGTATAACGATATATACTACTACGTAATAACGTATATCGTTATATAGCATTACCATATATCGTAAAACGATAAATAGTGTTACGTTATAACGTATAACGATATATACTATTACGTAATAACGTATACCGTTATATAGTATTTCAGTATAACGTATAACGTTATATAGTGTTACGTTATAACGTATAACGATATATACTATTACCATGTAACGTATAACGTTATATAGTGTTACGTTATAACGTATAAAGTTATGTAGCATTACCATATATCGTAAAACGATATATAGTGTTACGTTATAACGTATAACGATATATACTATTACGTAATAACGTATAACGATATATACTATTACGTAATATCGTATATCGTTATATGGTATTACCATATAACGTATAACATTATATATTGTTACGTTATAACGTATAACGATATATAGTATTACCATATAACGTATAACGTTATATATAGTTACCTTATAACGTATAACGGTATATACTACTACCATATAACGAATAACGTTATATAGTGTTACGTTATAACGTATAACGATATATAGTATTACCATTTAACGTATAACGTTATATAGTGTTACGTTATAACGTATAACGATATATACCATTACGTAATAACGTATAACGTTTTATATTGTTACGTTATAACGTATAACGATATATAGTATTACCATATAACGTAAAACGATATATACTATTACGTAATAACGTATATTGTTATATAGTATTACCATATAACGTATAACGTTATATAGTGATACGTTATATCGTACAACGTTATATAGTATTACCATATAAAGTATAACATTACATACTATTACGTAATAACGTATAACGATATATACTATTACGTAATAACGTATAACGTTATATAGAATTACCATATAACGTATAACGTTATATAGTATTACGTTATAACGTATAACGATATATACTATTACGTAATAACGTATTTCGTTATATAGTATTACCATATAACGTATAACATTATATATTGTTACGTTATAACGTATAACGATATATAGTATTACCATAGAACGTATAACGTTATATAGTGTTACGTTATAACGTATAACGTTATATAGCATTACCATATATCGTAAAACGATAAATAGTGTTACGTTACAACGTATAACGATATCTACTATTACGTAATAACGTATAACGATATATAGTATTACCATATAACGTATAACGTTATATAGTGTTACGTTATAACGTATAACGTTATATAGCATTACCATATATCGTAAAACGATGAATAGTGTTACGTTACAACGTATAACGATATATACTATTACGTAATAACGTATATCGTTATATAGTATTACCATATAACGTATAACGTTATATATTGTTACGTTATAACGTATAACGATATATACCATTACGTAATAACGTATAACGTTTTATATTGTTACGTTATAACGTATAACGATATGTAGTATTACCATATAACGTAAAACGATATATACTATTACGTAATAACGTATATTGTTATATAGTATTACCATATAACGTATAACGTTATATAGTGATACGTTATATCGTACAACGTTATATAGTATTACCATATAAAGTATAACATTACATACTATTACGTAATAACGTATAACGATATATACTATTACGTAATAACGTATAACGTTATATAGAATTACCATATAACGTATAACGTTATATAGTATTACGTTATAACGTATAACGATATATACTATTACGTAATAACGTATTTCGTTATATAGTATTACCATATAACATATAACGTAATATATTGTTACGTTATAACGTATAACGATATATAGTATTACCACATAACGTATAACGTTATATAGTGTTACGTTATAACGTATAACGTTATATAGCATTACCATATATCGTAAAACGATAAATAGTGTTACGTTACAACGTATAACGATATATACTATTACGTAATAACGTATATCGTTATATAGTATTACCATATAACGTATAACGTTATATATTGTTACGTTATAACGTATAACGATATATACTATTACCATATAACGTATAACGTTATATATTGTTACGTTATAACGTATAACGATATGTACTATTACCATCTAACGTATAACGTTATATAGTGTTACGTTATAACGTGTAAAGTTTTATATCATTACCATATAACGTATAACGTTATATAGTATTACGTTATAACGTACAACGACATATACTATTACGTAATAACGCATATCGTTATATAGTATTACCATATAACGTATAACGTTATATAGTGATACGTTATAACGTATAACGTTATATAGTATTACCATATAAAGTATAACATTATATACTATTACGTAATAACGTATAACGAAATACACTATTACGTAATATCGTATATCGTTATATGGTATTACCATATAACGTATAACATTATATATTGTTACGTTATAACGTATAACGATATATAGTATTAGCATATAACGTATAACGTTATATATAGTTACGTTATAACGTATAACGGTATATACTATTACCATATAACGAATAACGTTATATAGTGTTACGTTATAACGTATAACGATATATATTATTACCATTTAACGTATAACGTTATATAGTGTTACGTTATAACGTATAACGATATATACCATTACGTAATAACGTATAACGTTTTATATTGTTACGTTATAACGTATAACGATATATAGTATTACCATATAACGTAAAACGATATATACTATTACGTAATAACGTATATTGTTATATAGTATTACCATATAACGTATAACGTTATATAGTGATACGTTATATCGTACAACGTTATATAGTATTACCATATAAAGTATAACATTACATACTATTACGTAATAACGTATAACGATATATACTATTACGTAATAACCTATAACGTTATATAGAATTACCATATAACGTATAACGTTATATAGTGTTACGTTATAACGTATAACGATATATACTATTGCGTAATATCGTATATCGTTATATAGTATTACCATATAACGTATAACGTTATATATTGTTACGTTATAACGTATAACGATATACAGTATTACCATACAACGTATAGCGTTATATAGTGTTACGTTATAACGTATATCGTTATATAGCATTACCATATAACGTAAAACGATATATACTATTTCGTAATAACGTATATTGTTATACAGTATTACCATATAACGTATAACGTTATATATTGTTACGTTGTAACGTATAACGATATATAGTATTACCATATAACGTATAACGTTATATAGTGTTACGTTATAACGTATAACGATATATACTATTTAGTAATAACGTATATCGTTATATAGTATTACCATATAACGTATAACGTTATATATTGTTACGTTATAACGTATAACGATATATAGTATTACCATATAACGTATAACGTTATATATAGTTACGTTATTACGTATAACGGTATATACTATCACCATATAACGAATAACGTTATATAGTGTTACGTTATAACGTTTAACGATATATAGTATTACCATATAACGTATAACGTTATATAGTGTTACGTTATAACGTATAACGATATATACTATTGCGTAATAACGTATATCGTTATATAGTATTACCATATAACGTATAACGTTATATATTGTTACGTTATAACGTATAACGTTATATAGCATTACCATATAACGTAAAACGATATATACTATTACGTAATACCGTATAACGTTATATAGAATTACCATATAACGTATAACGTTATATAGTGTTACGTTATAACGTATAACGATATATACTATTGCGTAATAACGTATATCGTTATATAGTATTACCATATAACGTATAACGTTATATATTGTTACGTTATAACGTATAACGATATACAGTATTACCATACAACGTATAGCGTTATATAGTGTTACGTTATAACGTATATCGTTATATAGCATTACCATATAACGTAAAACGATATATACTATTTCGTAATAACGTATATTGTTATATAGTATTACCATATAACGTATAACGTTATATATTGTTACGTTATAACGTATAACGATATATAGTATTACCACATAACGTATAACGTTATATAGCATTACCATATAACGTAAAACGATATATACTATTACGCAATAACGTATAACGTTATATAGAATTACCATATAACGTATAACGTTATATAGTGTTACGTTATAACGTATAACGGTATATACTATTACGTAATAACGTATATCGTTATATACTATTACCATGTAACGTATAACGTTATATAGTGTTACGTTATAACGTATAACGTTATATAGCATTACCATATAAGGTAAAACGATATATACTATTACGTAATCACGTATATCGTTATATAGAATTACCATATAACGTATAACGTTATATAGTGATACGTTATAACGTATAACGTTATATAGTATTACCATATAAAGTATAGCATTATATACTATTACGTAATAACGTATAACGAAATATACTATTACGTAATATCGTATATCGTTATATGTTATTACCATATAACGTATAACATTATATATTGTTACGTTATAACGTATAACAATATATACTATTACCATATAACGTATAACGTTATATATAGTTACGTTATAACGTATAACGGTATATACTATTACCATATAACGAATAACGTTATATAGTGTTACGTTATAACGTATAACGATATATAGTATTACCATATAACGTATAACGTTATATAGTGTTACGTTATAACGTATAACGATATATACCATTACGTAATAACGTATAACGTTTTATATTGTTACGTTATAACGTATAACGATATATAGTATCACCATATAACGTAAAACGATATATACTATTACGTAATAACGTATATTGTTATATAGTATTACCATATAACGTATAACGTTATATAGTGATACGTTATATCGTACAACGCTATATAGTATTACCATATAAAGTATAACATTACATACTATTACGTAATAACGTATTACGATATATACTATTACGTAATAACGTATATCGTTATATAGTATTACCATATAACGTATAACGTTATATAGTGTTACGTTATAACGTATAACGATATATACTATTACGTAATAACGTATATCGTTATATAGTATTTCCATATAACGTATAACGTTATATATTGTTACGTTATAACTTATAACGATATATACTATTACGTAATAACGTATAACGATATATACTATTACGTAATAACGTATATCGTTATATAGCATTACCATATAATGTATAACATTATATATTGTTACGTTATAACGTATAACGATATATAGTATTACCATATAACGTATAACGTTATATAGTGTTACGTTATAACGTATAACGTTATATAGCAGTACCATATATCGTAAAACGATATATAGTGTTACGTTATAAGGTATAACGATATATACAATTACGTAATAACGTATGTCGTTATATAGTATTACCATATAACGTATAACGTTATATATTGTTACGTTATAACGTATGACGATATATACTATTACCATATAACGTATAACGTTATATATTGTGACGTTATAACGTATAACGATATATACTATTACCATGTAACATATAACGTTATATAGTGTAACGTTATAACGTATAACGATATATACTATTTCGTAATAACGTATAACGTTATATAGAATTACCATATAACGTATGACGTTATATAGTATTACGTTATAACGTATAACGATATATACTCTTACCATATAACGTATATCGTTATATAGTATTACCATATAACGTATAACGTTATATATTGTTACGTTATAACGTATAACGATATATAGTATTACCATATAACGTAAAACGATATATACTATTACGTAATAACGTATAACGTTATATAGTGTTACGTTATAAGGTATAACGATATATACTATTACGTAATATCGTATATCGTTATATAGTATTACCATATAACGTATAACGTTATATATTGTTACGTAATAACGTATATCGTTATATAGTATTACCATATAACGTATAACGTTATATATTGTTACGTTATAACGTATAACGATATATACTATTGCCATATAACGTATAACGCTATATATTGTTACGTTATAACGTATAACGAAATATACTATTACCATGTAACGTATAACGTTATATAGTGTTACGTTATAACGTATAACGTTATATAGCATTACCATATAAGGTAAAACGATATATACTATTACGTAATAACGTATATTGTTATATAGTATTACCATATAACGTATAACGTTATATAGTGATACGTTATATCGTATAACTTTATATAGTATTACCATATAAAGTATAACATTATATACTATTACGTAATAACGTATAACGATATATACTACTACGTAATAACGTATATCGTTATATAGCATTACCATATATCGTAAAACGATAAATAGTGTTACGTTATAACGTATAACGATATATAGTATTACCATATAAAGTATAACATTATATACTATTACGTAATAACGTATAACGATATATACTATTACGTAATAACGCATATCGTTACATAGTATTACCATATAACGTATAACGTTATATATAGTTACGTTATAACGTATAACGGTATATACTATTACCATATAACGAATAACGTTATATAGTGTTACGTTATAACGTATAACGATATATAGTATTACCATATAACGTATAACGTTATATAGAATTACCATATAACGTATAACGTTATATAGTATTACGTTATAACGTATAACGATATATACTATTACGTAATAACGCATATCGTTACATAGTATTACCATATAACGTATAACGTTATATATAGTTACGTTATAACGTATAACGGTATATACTATTACCATATAACGAATAACGTTATATAGTGTTACGTTATAACGTATAACGATATATAGTATTACCATATAACGTATAACGTTATATAGAATTACCATATAACGTATAACGTTATATAGTATTACGTTATAACGTATAACGATATATACTATTACGTAATAACGCATATCGTTACATAGTATTACCATATAACGTATAACGTTATATATAGTTACGTTATAACGTATAACGGTATATACTATTACCATATAACGAATAACGTTATATAGTGTTACGTTATAACGTATAACGTTATATAGTATTACGTTATAACGTAAAACGATATATACCATTGCGTAATAACGTATAACGTTATATAGAATTACCATATAACGTATAACGTTATATAGAATTACCATATAACGTATAACGTTATATAGTATTACGTTATAACGTATAACGATATATACTATTACGTAATAACGCATATCGTTACATAGTATTACCATATAACGTATAACGTTATATATAGTTACGTTATAACGTATAACGGTATATACTATTACCATATAACGAATAACGTTATATAGTGTTACGTTATAACGTATAACGATATATAGTATTACCATATAACGTATAACGTTATATAGTGTTACGTTATAAAGTATAAAGATATATAGTATTACCATATAACGTAAAACGATATATACTATTACGTAATAACGTATATTGTTATATAGTATTACCATATAACGAATAACGTTATATAGTGTTACGTTATAACGTATAACGATATATAGTATTACCATATAAAGTATAACATTATATACTATTACGTAATAACGTATAACGATATATACTACTACGTAATAACGTATATCGTTATATAGCATTACCATATATCGTAAAACGATAAATAGTGTTACGTTATAACGTATAACGATATATACTATTACGTAATAACGTATACCGTTATATAGTATTTCAGTATAACGTATAACGTTATATAGTGTTACGTTATAACGTATAACGATATATACTATTACCATGTAACGTATAACGTTATATAGTGTTACGTTATAACGTATAAAGTTATGTAGCATTACCATATATCGTAAAACGATATATAGTGTTACGTTATAACGTATAACGATATATACTATTACGTAATAACGTATAACGATATATACTATTACGTAATATCGTATATCGTTATATGGTATTACCATATAACGTATAACATTATATATTGTTACGTTATAACGTATAACGATATATAGTATTACCATATAACGTATAACGTTATATATAGTTACCTTATAACGTATAACGGTATATACTACTACCATATAACGAATAACGTTATATAGTGTTACGTTATAACGTATAACGATATATAGTATTACCATTTAACGTATAACGTTATATAGTGTTACGTTATAACGTATAACGATATATACCATTACGTAATAACGTATAACGTTTTATATTGTTACGTTATAACGTATAACGATATATAGTATTACCATATAACGTAAAACGATATATACTATTACGTAATAACGTATATTGTTATATAGTATTACCATATAACGTATAACGTTATATAGTGATACGTTATATCGTACAACGTTATATAGTATTACCATATAAAGTATAACATTACATACTATTACGTAATAACGTATAACGATATATACTATTACGTAATAACGTATAACGTTATATAGAATTACCATATAACGTATAACGTTATATAGTATTACGTTATAACGTATAACGATATATACTATTACGTAATAACGTATTTCGTTATATAGTATTACCATATAACGTATAACATTATATATTGTTACGTTATAACGTATAACGATATATAGTATTACCATAGAACGTATAACGTTATATAGTGTTACGTTATAACGTATAACGTTATATAGCATTACCATATATCGTAAAACGATAAATAGTGTTACGTTACAACGTATAACGATATCTACTATTACGTAATAACGTATAACGATATATAGTATTACCATATAACGTATAACGTTATATAGTGTTACGTTATAACGTATAACGTTATATAGCATTACCATATATCGTAAAACGATGAATAGTGTTACGTTACAACGTATAACGATATATACTATTACGTAATAACGTATATCGTTATATAGTATTACCATATAACGTATAACGTTATATATTGTTACGTTATAACGTATAACGATATATACCATTACGTAATAACGTATAACGTTTTATATTGTTACGTTATAACGTATAACGATATGTAGTATTACCATATAACGTAAAACGATATATACTATTACGTAATAACGTATATTGTTATATAGTATTACCATATAACGTATAACGTTATATAGTGATACGTTATATCGTACAACGTTATATAGTATTACCATATAAAGTATAACATTACATACTATTACGTAATAACGTATAACGATATATACTATTACGTAATAACGTATAACGTTATATAGAATTACCATATAACGTATAACGTTATATAGTATTACGTTATAACGTATAACGATATATACTATTACGTAATAACGTATTTCGTTATATAGTATTACCATATAACATATAACGTAATATATTGTTACGTTATAACGTATAACGATATATAGTATTACCACATAACGTATAACGTTATATAGTGTTACGTTATAACGTATAACGTTATATAGCATTACCATATATCGTAAAACGATAAATAGTGTTACGTTACAACGTATAACGATATATACTATTACGTAATAACGTATATCGTTATATAGTATTACCATATAACGTATAACGTTATATATTGTTACGTTATAACGTATAACGATATATACTATTACCATATAACGTATAACGTTATATATTGTTACGTTATAACGTATAACGATATGTACTATTACCATCTAACGTATAACGTTATATAGTGTTACGTTATAACGTGTAAAGTTTTATATCATTACCATATAACGTATAACGTTATATAGTATTACGTTATAACGTACAACGACATATACTATTACGTAATAACGCATATCGTTATATAGTATTACCATATAACGTATAACGTTATATAGTGATACGTTATAACGTATAACGTTATATAGTATTACCATATAAAGTATAACATTATATACTATTACGTAATAACGTATAACGAAATACACTATTACGTAATATCGTATATCGTTATATGGTATTACCATATAACGTATAACATTATATATTGTTACGTTATAACGTATAACGATATATAGTATTAGCATATAACGTATAACGTTATATATAGTTACGTTATAACGTATAACGGTATATACTATTACCATATAACGAATAACGTTATATAGTGTTACGTTATAACGTATAACGATATATATTATTACCATTTAACGTATAACGTTATATAGTGTTACGTTATAACGTATAACGATATATACCATTACGTAATAACGTATAACGTTTTATATTGTTACGTTATAACGTATAACGATATATAGTATTACCATATAACGTAAAACGATATATACTATTACGTAATAACGTATATTGTTATATAGTATTACCATATAACGTATAACGTTATATAGTGATACGTTATATCGTACAACGTTATATAGTATTACCATATAAAGTATAACATTACATACTATTACGTAATAACGTATAACGATATATACTATTACGTAATAACCTATAACGTTATATAGAATTACCATATAACGTATAACGTTATATAGTGTTACGTTATAACGTATAACGATATATACTATTGCGTAATAACGTATATCGTTATATAGTATTACCATATAACGTATAACGTTATATATTGTTACGTTATAACGTATAACGATATACAGTATTACCATACAACGTATAGCGTTATATAGTGTTACGTTATAACGTATATCGTTATATAGCATTACCATATAACGTAAAACGATATACACTATTTCGTAATAACGTATATTGTTATACAGTATTACCATATAACGTATAACGTTATATATTGTTACGTTGTAACGTATAACGATATATAGTATTACCATATAACGTATAACGTTATATAGTGTTACGTTATAACGTATAACGATATATACTATTTAGTAATAACGTATATCGTTATATAGTATTACCATATAACGTATAACGTTATATATTGTTACGTTATAACGTATAACGATATATAGTATTACCATATAACGTATAACGTTATATATAGTTACGTTATTACGTATAACGGTATATACTATCACCATATAACGAATAACGTTATATAGTGTTACGTTATAACGTTTAACGATATATAGTATTACCATATAACGTATAACGTTATATAGTGTTACGTTATAACGTATAACGATATATACTATTGCGTAATAACGTATATCGTTATATAGTATTACCATATAACGTATAACGTTATATATTGTTACGTTATAACGTATAACGTTATATAGCATTACCATATAACGTAAAACGATATATACTATTACGTAATACCGTATAACGTTATATAGAATTACCATATAACGTATAACGTTATATAGTGTTACGTTATAACGTATAACGATATATACTATTGCGTAATAACGTATATCGTTATATAGTATTACCATATAACGTATAACGTTATATATTGTTACGTTATAACGTATAACGATATACAGTATTACCATACAACGTATAGCGTTATATAGTGTTACGTTATAACGTATATCGTTATATAGCATTACCATATAACGTAAAACGATATATACTATTTCGTAATAACGTATATTGTTATATAGTATTACCATATAACGTATAACGTTATATATTGTTACGTTATAACGTATAACGATATATAGTATTACCACATAACGTATAACGTTATATAGCATTACCATATAACGTAAAACGATATATACTATTACGCAATAACGTATAACGTTATATAGAATTACCATATAACGTATAACGTTATATAGTGTTACGTTATAACGTATAACGGTATATACTATTACGTAATAACGTATATCGTTATATACTATTACCATGTAACGTATAACGTTATATAGTGTTACGTTATAACGTATAACGTTATATAGCATTACCATATAAGGTAAAACGATATATACTATTACGTAATCACGTATATCGTTATATAGAATTACCATATAACGTATAACGTTATATAGTGATACGTTATAACGTATAACGTTATATAGTATTACCATATAAAGTATAGCATTATATACTATTACGTAATAACGTATAACGAAATATACTATTACGTAATATCGTATATCGTTATATGTTATTACCATATAACGTATAACATTATATATTGTTACGTTATAACGTATAACAATATATACTATTACCATATAACGTATAACGTTATATATAGTTACGTTATAACGTATAACGGTATATACTATTACCATATAACGAATAACGTTATATAGTGTTACGTTATAACGTATAACGATATATAGTATTACCATATAACGTATAACGTTATATAGTGTTACGTTATAACGTATAACGATATATACCATTACGTAATAACGTATAACGTTTTATATTGTTACGTTATAACGTATAACGATATATAGTATCACCATATAACGTAAAACGATATATACTATTACGTAATAACGTATATTGTTATATAGTATTACCATATAACGTATAACGTTATATAGTGATACGTTATATCGTACAACGCTATATAGTATTACCATATAAAGTATAACATTACATACTATTACGTAATAACGTATTACGATATATACTATTACGTAATAACGTATATCGTTATATAGTATTACCATATAACGTATAACGTTATATAGTGTTACGTTATAACGTATAACGATATATACTATTACGTAATAACGTATATCGTTATATAGTATTTCCATATAACGTATAACGTTATATATTGTTACGTTATAACTTATAACGATATATACTATTACGTAATAACGTATAACGATATATACTATTACGTAATAACGTATATCGTTATATAGCATTACCATATAATGTATAACATTATATATTGTTACGTTATAACGTATAACGATATATAGTATTACCATATAACGTATAACGTTATATAGTGTTACGTTATAACGTATAACGTTATATAGCAGTACCATATATCGTAAAACGATATATAGTGTTACGTTATAAGGTATAACGATATATACAATTACGTAATAACGTATGTCGTTATATAGTATTACCATATAACGTATAACGTTATATATTGTTACGTTATAACGTATGACGATATATACTATTACCATATAACGTATAACGTTATATATTGTGACGTTATAACGTATAACGATATATACTATTACCATGTAACATATAACGTTATATAGTGTAACGTTATAACGTATAACGATATATACTATTTCGTAATAACGTATAACGTTATATAGAATTACCATATAACGTATGACGTTATATAGTATTACGTTATAACGTATAACGATATATACTATTACCATATAACGTATATCGTTATATAGTATTACCATATAACGTATAACGTTATATATTGTTACGTTATAACGTATAACGATATATAGTATTACCATATAACGTAAAACGATATATACTATTACGTAATAACGTATAACGTTATATAGTGTTACGTTATAAGGTATAACGATATATACTATTACGTAATATCGTATATCGTTATATAGTATTACCATATAACGTATAACGTTATATATTGTTACGTAATAACGTATATCGTTATATAGTATTACCATATAACGTATAACGTTATATATTGTTACGTTATAACGTATAACGATATATACTATTGCCATATAACGTATAACGCTATATATTGTTACGTTATAACGTATAACGAAATATACTATTACCATGTAACGTATAACGTTATATAGTGTTACGTTATAACGTATAACGTTATATAGCATTACCATATAACGTAAAACGATATATACTATTACGTAATAACGTATAACGTTATATAGAATTACCATATAACGTATAACGTTATATAGTGTTACGTTATAACGTATAACGATATATACTATTGCGTAATAACGTATATCGTTATATAGTATTACCATATAACGTATAACGTTATATATTGTTACGTTATAACGTATAACGATATACAGTATTACCATACAACGTATAGCTTTATATAGTGTTACGTTATAACGTATATCGTTATATAGCATTACCATATAACGTAAAACGATATATACAATTTCGTAATAACGTATATTGTTATATAGTATTACCATATAACGTATAACGTTATATATTGTTACGTTATAACGTATAACGATATATAGTATTACCATATAACGTATAACGTTATATAGTGTTACGTTATAACGTATAACGATATATACTATTTAGTAATAACGTATATCGTTATATAGTATTACCATATAACGTATAACGTTATATATTGTTACGCTATAACGTATAGCGATATGTACTATTACCACATAACGTATAACGTTATATAGCATTACCATATAACGTAAAACGATATATACTATTACGCAATAACGTATAACGTTATATAGTATTACCATATAACTTATAACGTTATATAGTGTTACGTTATAACGTATAACGTTATATAGCATTACCATATATCGTAAAACGATATATAGTGTTACGTTATAACGTATAACGATATATACTATTACGTAATAACGTATATCGTTATATAGTATTACCATATAACGTATAACGTTATATGTTGTTACGTTATAACGTATAATGATATATACTATTACCATATAACGTATAACGTTATATATTGTTACGTTATAACGTATAACGATATATACTATTACCATGTAACGTATAACGTTATATAGTGTTACGTTATAACGTATAAAGTTATATATCACTACCATATAACGTAAAACGATATATACTATTACGGAACAACGTATAACGTTATATAGAATTACCATATAACGTATAACGTTATATAGTGATACGTTATAACGTATAACGTTATATAGTATTACCATATAAAGTATAACATTATATACTATTACGTAATAACGTATAACGAAATATACTATTACGTAATATCGTATATCGTTATATGGTATTACCATATAACGTATAACATTATATATTGTTACGTTATAACGTATAACGATATATACCATTACGTAATAACGTATAGCGTTTTATATTGTTACGTTATAACGTATAACGATATATAGTATTACCATATAACGTAAAACGATATATACTATTACGTAATAACGTATAACGATATATACTATTACGTAATAACGTATATCGTTATATAGTATTACCATATAACGTATAACGTTATATATTGTTACGTTATAACGAATAACGATATATAGTATTACCATATAACGTATAACGTTATATAGTGTTACGTTATAACGTATAACGTTATATAGCATTACCATATATCGTAAAACGATATATAGTGTTACGTTATAACGTATAACGTTATATAGCATTACCATATAAGGTAAAACGATATATACTATTACGTAATAACGTATGTCGTTATATAGTATTTCCATATAACGTATAACGTTATATATTGTTACGTTATAACGTACAACGATATATACTATTACCATATAGCGTATAACGTTATATAGTGTTACGTTATAACGTATAACGTTATATAGCATTACCATATAAGGTAAAACGATATATACTATTACGTAATAACGTATAACGTTATATAGTATTACGTTATAACGTATAACGATATATACTATTACGTAATAACGTATATCGTTATATAGTATTACCATATTACGTAATAACGCATAACGTTATATAGTGTTACGTTCTAAGGTATAACGTTATATATTGTTACGTAATAACGTATATCGTTATATAGTATTACCATATAACGTATAACGTTATATATTGTTACGTTATAACGTACAACGATATATACTATTACCATATAGCGTATAACGTTATATAGTGTTACGTTATAACGTATAACGTTATATAGCATTACCATATAATGTAAAACGATATATACTATTACGTAATAACGTATAACGTTATATAGTATTACGTTATAACGTATAACGATATATACTATTACGTAATAACGTATATCGTTATATAGTATTACCATATAACGTATAACGTTATATATTGTTACGTTATAACGAATAACGATATATAGTATTACCATATAACTTATAACGTTATATAGTGTTACGTTATAACGTATAACGTTATATAGCATTACCATATATCGTAAAACGATATATAGTGTTACGTTATAACGTATAACGATATATACTATTACGTAGTAACGTATATCGTTCTATAGTATTACCATATAACGTATAACGTTATATATTGTTACGTTATAACGTATAATGATATATACTATTACCATATAACGTATAACGTTATATATTGTTACGTTATAACGTATAACGATATATACTATTACCATGTAACGTATAACGTTATATAGTGTTACGTTATAACGTATAACGTTATGTAGCATTACCATATATCGTAAAACGATGTATAGTGTTACGTTATAACGTAAAACGATATATACTATTACGTAATAACGTATAACGTTATATAGAATTACCATATAACGTATAACGTTATTTAGAATTACCATATAACGTATAACGTTATATAGAATTACCATATAACGTATAACGTTATATAGAATTACCATATAACGTATAACGTTATATAATGTTACGTTATAACGTAAAACGATATATACTATTACGTAATAACGTATATTGTTATATAGTATTACCATATAAAGTATAACGTTATATATTGTTACGTTATAACGTACAACGATATATAGTATAACCATATAACGTATAACGTTATATAGTGTTACCTTATAACGTATAACGTTATGTAGCATTACCATATATCTTAAAACGATATATAGTGTTACGTTATAACGTATAACGATATATACTATTACGTAATAACGTATATCGTTATATAGTATTACCATATAACGTATAACGTTATATATTGTTACGTTATAAAATACAACGTTATACAGTATTACCATATAACATATAACGTTATATTGTATTACCATATAACGTATAACGTTGTATAGTATTACGCTATAACGTATAAGGTTATATAGTATTTTCATATAATGTATAACGATATATACTATTACGTAATAACGTATAACGTTATATAGAATTACCATATTACGTATAACGTTATATAGTGTTACGTTATAACGTATAACGATATATACTATTACGTAATAACGTATATCGCTATACAGTATTACTATATAACGTATAACGTTATTTAGAATTACCATATAACGTATAACGTTATATAGTGTTACCTTATAACGTATAACGTTATGTAGCATTACCATATATCTTAAAACGATATATAGTGTTACGTTATAACGTATAACGATATATACTATTACGTAATAACGTATATTGTTATATAGTATTACCATATAAAGTATAACGTTATATATTGTTACGTTGTAACGTATAACGATATATACTATTACCATATAACGAATAGCGTTATATAGTGTTACGTTATAACGTATAACGTTATATAGCATTACCATATAACGTAAAACGATATATACTATTACGAAATAAGGTATAACGTTATATAGAATTACCATATAACGTATAACGATATATAGTGTTACGTTATAACGTATAACGATATATACTATTACGTAATAACGTATATCGTTTGATATTATTACCATATAACGTATAACGTTATATATTGTTACGTTATAACGTATAACGATATATACTATTACCATATAACGTATAACGTTATATATTGTTACGTTATAACGTATATCGATATATACTATTACCATGTAACGTATAACGTTATATAGTGTTACGTTATAACGTATAAAATTATATAGCATTACCATATAACGTAAAACGATATATACTATTACGTAATAACGTATAACGTTTTGTAGAATTGCCATATAACGTATGACGTTATATAGTGTTACGTTATAACGTATAACGTTATATATTGTTACGTTATAACGTATAACGATATATACTATTACCATATAACGTATAACGTTATATATTGTTACGTTATAACGTATAACGATATATAGTATTACCATATAACGAATAACGTTATATAGTGTTACGTTATAACGTATAACGTTATATAGCATTACCATATAACGTAAAACGATATATACTATTACGAAATAAGGTATAACGTTATATAGAATTACCATATAACGTATAACGATATATAGTGTTACGTTATAACGTATAACGATATATACTATTACGTAATAACGTATATCGTTATATAGTATTACCTTATAACGTATAACGTTATATATTGTTACGTTATAACGTATAACGATATATACTATTACCATATAACGTATAACGTTATATATTGTTACTTTATAACGTATAACGATATATAGTATTACCATATAACGTATAACGTTATATAGTGTTACGTTATAACTATAACTATATATACCATTACGTTATAACGTATAACGTTATGTAGCATTACCATATATCGTAAAACGATATATAGTGTTACGTTATAACGTATAACGATATATACTATTACGTAATAACATATATCGTTATATAGTATTACCATATAACGTATAACGTTTTATATTGTTACGTTATAACGTATTACGATATATACTATTACGTAATAACGTATAACGATATATACTATTACGTAATAACGTATATCGTTATATAGCATTACCATATAACGTATAACGATATATACTATTACGAAATAAGGTATAACGTTATATAGAATTACCATATAACGTATAACGATATATAGTGTTACGTTATAACGTATAACGATATATACTCTTACGTAATAACGTATTTCGTTATATAGAATTACCATATAACGTATAACGTTATATAGTGTTACGTTATAACGTATAACGATATATACTATTACGTAATAACGTATATCGTTATATAGTATTACCATATAACGTATAACGTTATATATTGTTACGTTATAACGTATAACGATATATACTATTACCATATAACGTATAACGTTATATATTGTTACGCTATAACGTATAACGATATATACTCTTACGTAATAACGTATTTCGTTATATAGAATTACCATATAACGTATAACGTTATATAGTGTTACGTTATAACGTATAACGTTATATATTGTTACGTTATAACTTATAACGATATATACTATTACCATATAACGTATAACGTTATATATTGTTACGTTATAACGTATAACGATATATGCTATTACCATATAACGTATAACGTTATATATTGTTACGTAATAACGTATATCGTTATATAGTATTACCATATAACGTATAACGTTATATATTGTTACGTTATAACGTATAGCGATATATAATATTACCATATAACGTATAACGTTATATAGTGTTACGTTATAACGTGTAACGTTATATAGAATTACCATATTACGTATAACGTTATATATTGTTACGTTATAACGTATAACGATATATACTATTGCCATATAACGTATAACGCTATATATTGTTACGTTATAACGTATAACGAAATATACTATTACCATGTAACGTATAACGTTATATAGTGTTACGTTATAACGTATAACGTTATATAGCATTACCATATAACGTAAAACGATATATACTATTACGTAATAACGTATAACGTTATATAGAATTACCATATAACGTATAACGTTATATAGTGTTACGTTATAACGTATAACGATATATACTATTGCGTAATAACGTATGTCGTTATATAGTATTACCATATAACGTATAACGTTATATATTGTTACGTTATAACGTATAACGATATACAGTATTACCATACAACGTATAGCTTTATATAGTGTTACGTTATAACGTATATCGTTATATAGCATTACCATATAACGTAAAACGATATATACAATTTCGTAATAACGTATATTGTTATATAGTATTACCATATAACGTATAACGTTATATATTGTTACGTTATAACGTATAATGATATATAGTATTACCATATAACGTATAACGTTATATAGTGTTACGTTATAACGTATAACGATATATACTATTTAGTAATAACGTATATCGTTATATAGTATTACCATATAACGTATAACGTTATATATTGTTACGCTATAACGTATAGCGATATGTACTATTACCACATAACGTATAACGTTATATAGCATTACCATATAACGTAAAACGATATATACTATTACGCAATAACGTATAACGTTATATAGTATTACCATATAACTTATAACGTTATATAGTGTTACGTTATAACGTATAACGTTATATAGCATTACCATATATCGTAAAACGATATATAGTGTTACGTTATAACGTATAACGATATATACTATTACGTAATAACGTATATCGTTATATAGTATTACCATATAACGTATAACGTTATATGTTGTTACGTTATAACGTATAATGATATATACTATTACCATATAACGTATAACGTTATATATTGTTACGTTATAACGTATAACGATATATACTATTACCATGTAACGTATAACGTTATATAGTGTTACGTTATAACGTATAAAGTTATATATCACTACCATGTAACGTAAAACGATATATACTATTACGGAACAACGTATAACGTTATATAGAATTACCATATAACGTATAACGTTATATAGTGATACGTTATAACGTATAACGTTATATAGTATTACCATATAAAGTATAACATTATATACTATTACGTAATAACGTATAACGAAATATACTATTACGTAATATCGTATATCGTTATATGGTATTACCATATAACGTATAACATTATATATTGTTACGTTATAACGTATAACGATATATACCATTACGTAATAACGTATAGCGTTTTATATTGTTACGTTATAACGTATAACGATATATAGTATTACCATATAACGTAAAACGATATATACTATTACGTAATAACGTATAACGATATATACTATTACGTAATAACGTATATCGTTATATAGTATTACCATATAACGTATAACGTTATATATTGTTACGTTATAACGAATAACGATATATAGTATTACCATATAACGTATAACGTTATATAGTGTTACGTTATAACGTATAACGTTATATAGCATTACCATATATCGTAAAACGATATATAGTGTTACGTTATAACGTATAACGTTATATAGCATTACCATATAAGGTAAAACGATATATACTATTACGTAATAACGTATGTCGTTATATAGTATTTCCATATAACGTATAACGTTATATATTGTTACGTTATAACGTACAACGATATATACTATTATCATATAGCGTATAACGTTATATAGTGTTACGTTATAACGTATAACGTTATATAGCATTACCATATAAGGTAAAACGATATATACTATTACGTAATAACGTATAACGTTATATAGTATTACGTTATAACGTATAACGATATATACTATTACGTAATAACGTATATCGTTATATAGTATTACCATATAACGTATAACGTTATATATTGTTACGTTATAACGAATAACGATATATAGTATTACCATATAACGTATAACGTTATATAG
The DNA here is from genome assembly GCF_024516045.1 of Bombus affinis. Classification (NCBI taxonomy): domain Eukaryota; kingdom Metazoa; phylum Arthropoda; class Insecta; order Hymenoptera; family Apidae; genus Bombus; species Bombus affinis. The sequence goes on along the minus strand of NW_026109016.1, from coordinate 71,466 downwards.
TGTTACGTTATAACGTATAACGTTATATAGCATTACTATATATCGTAAAACGATATATAGTGTTACGTTATAACGTATAACGATATATACTATTACGTAGTAACGTATATCGTTATATAGTATTACCATATAACGTATAACGTTATATATTGTTACGTTATAACGTATAATGATATATACTATTACCATATAACGTATAACGTTATATATTGTTACGTTATAACGTATAACGATATATACTATTACCATGTAACGTATAACGTTATATAGTGTTACGTTATAACGTATAACGTTATGTAGCATTACCATATATCGTAAAACGATGTATAGTGTTACGTTATAACGTATAACGATATATACTATTACGTAATAACGTATAACGTTATATAGAATTACCATATAACGTATAACGTTATTTAGAATTACCATATAACGTATAACGTTATATAGAATTACCATATAACGTATAACGTTATATAGAATTACCATATAACGTATAACGTTATATAATGTTACGTTATAACGTAAAACGATATATACTATTACGTAATAACGTATATTGTTATATAGTATTACCATATAAAGTATAACGTTATATATTGTTACGTTATAACGTACAACGATATATAGTATAACCATATAACGTATAACGTTATATAGTGTTACCTTATAACGTATAACGTTATGTAGCATTACCATATATCTAAAAACGATATATAGTGTTACGTTATAACGTATAACGATATATACTATTACGTAATAACGTATATCGTTATGTAGTATTACCATATAACGTATAACGTTATATATTGTTACGTTATAAAATACAACGTTATACAGTATTACCATATAACATATAACGTTATATTGTATTACCATATAACGTATAACGTTGTATAGTATTACGCTATAACGTATAAGGTTATATAGTATTTTCATATAATGTATAACGATATATACTATTACGTAATAACGTATAACGTTATATAGAATTACCATATTACGTATAACGTTATATAGTGTTACGTTATAACGTATAACGATATATACTATTACGTAATAACGTATATCGTTATACAGTATTACTATATAACGTATAACGTTATATATTGTTACGTTGTAACGTATAACGATATATACTATTACCATATAACGAATAGCGTTATATAGTGTTACGTTATAACGTATAACGTTATATAGCATTACCATATAACGTAAAACGATATATACTATTACGAAATAAGGTATAACGTTATATAGAATTACCATATAACGTATAACGATATATAGTGTTACGTTATAACGTATAACGATATATACTATTACGTAATAACGTATATCGTTTGATATTATTACCATATAACGTATAACGTTATATATTGTTACGTTATAACGTATAACGATATATACTATTACCATATAACGTATAACGTTATATATTGTTACGTTATAACGTATATCGATATATACTATTACCATGTAACGTATAACGTTATATAGTGTTACGTTATAACGTATAAAATTATATAGCATTACCATATAACGTAAAACGATATATACTATTACGTAATATCGTATAACGTTATGTAGAATTGCCATATAACGTATGACGTTATATAGTGTTACGTTATAACGTATAACGTTATATATTGTTACGTTATAACGTATAACGATATATACTATTACCATATAACGTATAACGTTATATATTGTTACGTTATAACGTATAACGATATATAGTATTACCATATAACGAATAACGTTATATAGTGTTACGTTATAACGTATAACGTTATATAGCATTACCATATAACGTAAAACGATATATACTATTACGAAATAAGGTATAACGTTATATAGAATTACCATATAACGTATAACGATATATAGTGTTACGTTATAACGTATAACGATATATACTATTACGTAATAACGTATTTCGTTATATAGAATTACCATATAACGTATAACGTTATATAGTGTTACGTTATAACGTATAACGTTATATATTGTTACGTTATAACGTATAACGATATATACTATTACCATATAACGTATAACGTTATATATTGTTACGTTATAACGTATAACGATATATGCTATTACCATATAACGTATAACGTTATATATTGTTACGTAATAACGTATATCGTTATATAGTATTACCATATAACGTATAACGTTATATATTGTTACGTTATAACGTATAACGATATATACTATTACCATATAACGTATAACGTTATATATTGTTACGTTATAACGTATAACGATATATAGTATTACCATATAACGAATAACGTTATATAGTGTTACGTTATAACGTATAACGTTATATAGCATTACCATATAACGTAAAACGATATATACTATTACGAAATAAGGTATAACGTTATATAGAATTACCATATAACGTATAACGATATATAGTGTTACGTTATAACGTATAACGATATATACTATTACGTAATAACGTATATCGTTATATAGTATTACCTTATAACGTATAACGTTATATATTGTTACGTTATAACGTATAACGATATATACTATTACCATATAACGTATAACGTTATATATTGTTACTTTATAACGTATAAAGATATATAGTATTACCATATAACGTATAACGTTATATAGTGTTACGTTATAACTATAACTATATATACCATTACGTTATAACGTATAACGTTATGTAGCATTACCATATATCGTAAAACGATATATAGTGTTACGTTATAACGTATAACGATATATACTATTACGTAATAACATATATCGTTATATAGTATTACCATATAACGTATAACGTTTTATATTGTTACGTTATAACGTATTACGATATATACTATTACGTAATAACGTATATCGTTATATAGTATTACCATATAACGTATAACGTTATATATTGTTACGATATAACGTATAACGATATATACTATTACCATATAACGTATAACGTTATATATTGTTACGCTATAACGTATAACGATATATACTCTTACGTAATAACGTATTTCGTTATATAGAATTACCATATAACGTATAACGTTATATAGTGTTACGTTATAACGTATAACGTTATATATTGTTACGTTATAACGTATAACGATATATACTATTACCATATAACGTATAACGTTATATATTGTTACGTTATAACGTATAACGATATATGCTATTACCATATAACGTATAACGTTATATATTGTTACGTAATAACGTATATCGTTATATAGTATTACCATATAACGTATAACGTTATATATTGTTACGTTATAACGTATAGCGATATATAATATTACCATATAACGTATAACGTTATATAGTGTTACGTTATAACGTATAACGTTATATAGAATTACCATATTACGTATAACGTTATATATTGTTACGTTATAACGTATAACGATATATACTATTGCCATATAACGTATAACGCTATATATTGTTACGTTATAACGTATAACGAAATATACTATTACCATGTAACGTATAACGTTATATAGTGTTACGTTATAACGTATAACGTTATATAGCATTACCATATAACGTAAAACGATATATACTATTACGTAATAACGTATAACGTTATATAGAATTACCATATAACGTATAACGTTATATAGTGTTACGTTATAACGTATAACGATATATACTATTGCGTAATAACGTATGTCGTTATATAGTATTACCATATAACGTATAACGTTATATATTGTTACGTTATAACGTATAACGATATACAGTATTACCATACAACGTATAGCTTTATATAGTGTTACGTTATAACGTATATCGTTATATAGCATTACCATATAACGTAAAACGATATATACAATTTCGTAATAACGTATATTGTTATATAGTATTACCATATAACGTATAACGTTATATATTGTTACGTTATAACGTATAACGATATATAGTATTACCATATAACGTATAACGTTATATAGTGTTACGTTATAACGTATAACGATATATACTATTTAGTAATAACGTATATCGTTATATAGTATTACCATATAACGTATAACGTTATATATTGTTACGCTATAACGTATAACGTTATATATTGTTACGCTATAACGTATAGCGATATGTACTATTACCACATAACGTATAACGTTATATAGCATTACCATATAACGTAAAACGATATATACTATTACGCAATAACGTATAACGTTATATAGTATTACCAAATAACTTATAACGTTATATAGTGTTACGTTATAACGTATAACGTTATATAGCATTACCATATATCGTAAAACGATATATAGTGTTACGTTATAACGTATAACGATATATACTATTACGTAATAACGTATATCGTTATATAGTATTACCATATAAAGTATAACATTATATACTATTACGTAATAACGTATAACGAAATATACTATTACGTAATATCGTATATCGTTATATGGTATTACCATATAACGTATAACATTATATATTGTTACGTTATAACGTATAACGATATATACCATTACGTAATAACGTATATCGTTATATAGTATTACCATATAACGTATAACGTTATATATTGTTACGTTATAACGAATAACGATATATAGTATTACCATATAACGTATAACGTTATATGTTGTTACGTTATAACGTATAATGATATATACTATTACCATATAACGTATAACGTTATATATTGTTACGTTATAACGTATAACGATATATACTATTACCATGTAACGTATAACGTTATATAGTGTTACGTTATAACGTATAAAGTTATATATCACTACCATATAACGTAAAACGATATATACTATTACGGAACAACGTATAACGTTATATAGAATTACCATATAACGTATAACGTTATATAGTGATACGTTATAACGTATAACGTTATATAGTATTACCATATAAAGTATAACATTATATACTATTACGTAATAACGTATAACGAAATATACTATTACGTAATATCGTATATCGTTATATGGTATTACCATATAACGTATAACATTATATATTGTTACGTTATAACGTATAACGATATATACCATTACGTAATAACGTATAGCGTTTTATATTGTTACGTTATAACGTATAACGATATATAGTATTACCATATAACGTAAAACGATATATACTATTACGTAATAACGTATAACGATATATACTATTACGTAATAACGTATATCGTTATATAGTATTACCATATAACGTATAACGTTATATATTGTTACGTTATAACGAATAACGATATATAGTATTACCATATAACGTATAACGTTATATAGTGTTACGTTATAACGTATAACGTTATATAGCATTACCATATATCGTAAAACGATATATAGTGTTACGTTATAACGTATAACGTTATATAGCATTACCATATAAGGTAAAACGATATATACTATTACGTAATAACGTATGTCGTTATATAGTATTTCCATATAACGTATAACGTTATATATTGTTACGTTATAACGTACAACGATATATACTATTACCATATAGCGTATAACGTTATATAGTGTTACGTTATAACGTATAACGTTATATAGCATTACCATATAAGGTAAAACGATATATACTATTACGTAATAACGTATAACGTTATATAGTACTACGTTATAACGTATAACGATATATACTATTACGTAATAACGTATATCGTTATATAGTATTACCATATAACGTATAACGTTATATATTGTTACGTTATAACGTATAACGATATATGCTATTACCATATAACGTATAACGTTATATATTGTTACGTAATAACGTATATCGTTATATAGTATTACCATATAACGTATAACGTTATATATTGTTACGTTATAACGTATAGCGATATATAATATTACCATATAACGTATAACGTTATATAGTGTTACGTTATAACGTATAACGTTATATAGAATTACCATATTACGTATAACGTTATATATTGTTACGTTATAACGTATAACGATATATACTATTGCCATATAACGTATAACGCTATATATTGTTACGTTATAACGTATAACGAAATATACTATTACCATGTAACGTATAACGTTATATAGTGTTACGTTATAACGTATAACGTTATATAGCATTACCATATAACGTAAAACGATATATACTATTACGTAATAACGTATAACGTTATATAGAATTACCATATAACGTATAACGTTATATAGTGTTACGTTATAACGTATAACGATATATACTATTGCGTAATAACGTATGTCGTTATATAGTATTACCATATAACGTATAACGTTATATATTGTTACGTTATAACGTATAACGATATACAGTATTACCATACAACGTATAGCTTTATATAGTGTTACGTTATAACGTATATCGTTATATAGCATTACCATATAACGTAAAACGATATATACAATTTCGTAATAACGTATATTGTTATATAGTATTACCATATAACGTATAACGTTATATATTGTTACGTTATAACGTATAACGATATATAGTATTACCATATAACGTATAACGTTATATAGTGTTACGTTATAACGTATAACGATATATACTATTACGTAATAACGTATATCGTTATATAGTATTACCATATAACGTATAACGTTATATATTGTTACGCTATAACGTATAGCGATATGTACTATTACCACATAACGTATAACGTTATATAGCATTACCATATAACGTAAAACGATATATACTATTACGCAATAACGTATAACGTTATATAGTATTACCATATAACTTATAACGTTATATAGTGTTACGTTATAACGTATAACGTTATATAGCATTACCATATATCGTAAAACGATATATAGTGTTACGTTATAACGTATAACGATATATACTATTACGTAATAACGTATATCGTTATATAGTATTACCATATAACGTATAACGTTATATGTTGTTACGTTATAACGTATAATGATATATACTATTACCATATAACGTATAACGTTATATATTGTTACGTTATAACGTATAACGATATATACTATTACCATGTAACGTATAACGTTATATAGTGTTACGTTATAACGTATAAAGTTATATATCACTACCATATAACGTAAAACGATATATACTATTACGGAACAACGTATAACGTTATATAGAATTACCATATAACGTATAACGTTATATAGTGATACGTTATAACGTATAACGTTATATAGTATTACCATATAAAGTATAACATTATATACTATTACGTAATAACGTATAACGAAATATACTATTACGTAATATCGTATATCGTTATATGGTATTACCATATAACGTATAACATTATATATTGTTACGTTATAACGTATAACGATATATACCATTACGTAATAACGTATAGCGTTTTATATTGTTACGTTATAACGTATAACGATATATAGTATTACCATATAACGTAAAACGATATATACTATTACGTAATAACGTATAACGATATATACTATTACGTAATAACGTATATCGTTATATAGTATTACCATATAACGTATAACGTTATATATTGTTACGTTATAACGAATAACGATATATAGTATTACCATATAACGTATAACGTTATATAGTGTTACGTTATAACGTATAACGTTATATAGCATTACCATATATCGTAAAACGATATATAGTGTTACGTTATAACGTATAACGTTATATAGCATTACCATATAAGGTAAAACGATATATACTATTACGTAATAACGTATGTCGTTATATAGTATTTCCATATAACGTATAACGTTATATATTGTTACGTTATAACGTACAACGATATATACTATTACCATATAGCGTATAACGTTATATAGTGTTACGTTATAACGTATAACGTTATATAGCATTACCATATAAGGTAAAACGATATATACTATTACGTAATAACGTATAACGTTATATAGTACTACGTTATAACGTATAACGATATATACTATTACGTAATAACGTATATCGTTATATAGTATTACCATATAACGTATAACGTTATATATTGTTACGTTATAACGTATAACGATATATACTATTAGCATATAACGTATAGCGTTATATATTGTTACGTTATAACGTATAACGATATATAGTATTACCATATAACGTATAACGTTACATAGTGTTACGTTATAACGTATAACGTTATGTAGCATTACCATATATCGTAAAACGATATATAGTGTTACGTTATAACGTATAACGATATATACTATTACGTAATAACGTATATCGTTATACAGTATTACCATATAACGTATAACGTTATATATTGTTACGTTATAACGTACAACGATATATACTATTGCCAAATAACGTATAACGCTACATATTGTTACGTTATAACGTATAACGAAATAAACTATTACCATGTAACGTATAACGTTATATAGTGTTACGTTATAACGTATAAAGTTATATAGCATTACCATATAAGGTAAAACGATATATACTATTACGTAATAACGTATGTCGTTATATAGTATTTCCATATAACGTATAACGTTATATATTGTTACGTTATAACGTACAACGATATATACTATTACCATATAGCGTATAACGTTATATAGTGTTACGTTATAACGTATAACGTTATATAGCATTACCATATAAGGTAAAACGATATATACTATTACGTAATAACGTATAACGTTATATAGTATTACGTATAACGTATAACGATATATACTATTACGTAATAACGTATATCGTTATATAGTATTACCATATAACGTATAACGTTATATATTGTTACGTTATAACGAATAACGATATATAGTATTACCATATAACGTATAACGTTATATAGTGTTACGTTATAACGTATAACGTTATATAGCATTACCATATATCGTAAAACGATATATAGTGTTACGTTATAACGTATAACGTTATATAGCATTACCATATAAGGTAAAACGATATATACTATTACGTAATAACGTATAACGTTATATAGTGTTACGTTCTAAGGTATAACGTTATATATTGTTACGTAATAACGTATATCGTTATATAGAATTACCATATAACGTATAACGTTATATATTGTTACGTTATAACGTATAACGATATATACTATTGCCAAATAACGTATAACGCTACATATTGTTACGTTATAACGTATAACGAAATATACTATTACCATGTAACGTATAACGTTATATAGTGTTACGTTATAACGTATAAAGTTATATAGCATTACCAAATAACGTAAAACGATATATACTATTACGTAATAACGTATAACGTTATATAGTGTTACGTTATAACGTATAACGATATATACTATTACGTAATAACGTATATCGTTATATAGTATTACCATATAACGTATAACGTTACATATTGTTACGTTATAACGTACAACGATATATACTATTACCATATAGCGTATAACGTTATATAGTGTTACGTTATAACGTATAACGTTATATAGCATTACCATATAAGGTAAAACGATATATACTATTACGTAATAACGTATAACGTTATATAGTATTACGTTATAACGTATAACGATATATACTATTACGTAATAACGTATATCGTTATATAGTATTACCATATAACGTATAACGTTATATATTGTTACGTTATAACGAATAACGATATATAGTATTACCATATAACTTATAACGTTATATAGTGTTACGTTATAACGTATAACGTTATATAGCATTACCATATACCGTAAAACGATATATAGTGTTACGTTATAACGTATAACGATATATACTATTACGTAGTAACGTATATCGTTATATAGTATTACCATATAACGTATAACGTTATATATTGTTACGTTATAACATATAATGATATATACTATTACCATATAACGTATAACGTTATATATTGTTACGTTATAACGTATAACGATATATACTATTACCATGTAACGTATAACGTTATATAGTGTTACGTTATAACGTATAACGTTATGTAGCATTACCATATATCGTAAAACGATGTATAGTGTTACGTTATAACGTATAACGATATATACTATTACGTAATAACGTATAACGTTATATAGAATTACCATATAACGTATAACGTTATTTAGAATTACCATATAACGTATAACGTTATATAGAATTACCATATAACGTATAACGTTATATAGAATTACCATATAACGTAGAACGTTATATAATGTTACGTTATAACGTAAAACGATATATACTATTACGTAATAACGTATATTGTTATATAGTATTACCATATAAAGTATAACGTTATATATTGTTACGTTATAACGTACAACGATATATAGTATAACCATATAACGTATAACGTTATATAGTGTTACCTTATAACGTATAACGTTATGTAGCATTACCATATAACGTATAACGTTATATAGTGTTACGTTATAACTATAACTATATATACCATTACGTTATAACGTATAACGTTATGTAGCATTACCATATATCGTAAAACGATATATAGTGTTACGTTATAACGTATAACGATATATACTATTACGTAATAACATATATCGTTTGATATTATTACCATATAACGTATAACGTTATATATTGTTACGTTATAACGTATAACGATATATACTATTACCATATAACGTATAACGTTATATATTGTTACGTTATAACGTATATCGATATATACTATTACCATGTAACGTATAACGTTATATAGTGTTACGTTATAACGTATAAAATTATATAGCATTACCATATAACGTAAAGCGATATATGCTATTACGTAATAACGTATAACGTTATGTAGAATTGCCATATAACGTATGACGTTATATAGTGTTACGTTATAACGTATAACGTTATATATTGTTACGTTATAACGTATAACGATATATACTATTACCATATAACGTATAACGTTATATATTGTTACGTTATAACGTATAACGATATATAGTATTACCATATAACGAATAACGTTATATAGTGTTACGTTATAACGTATAACGTTATATAGCATTACCATATAACGTAAAACGATATATACTATTACGAAATAAGGTATAACGTTATATAGAATTACCATATAACGTATAACGATATATAGTGTTACGTTATAACGTATAACGATATATACTATTACGTAATAACGTATATCGTTATATAGTATTACCTTATAACGTATAACGTTATATATTGTTACGTTATAACGTATAACGATATATACTATTACCATATAACGTATAACGTTATATATTGTTACTTTATAACGTATAACGATATATAGTATTACCATATAACGTATAACGTTATATAGTGTTACGTTATAACTATAACTATATATACCATTACGTTATAACGTATAACGTTATGTAGCATTACCATATATCGTAAAACGATATATAGTGTTACGTTATAACGTATAACGATATATACTATTACGTAATAACATATATCGTTATATAGTATTACCATATAACGTATAACGTTTTATATTGTTACGTTATAACGTATTACGATATATACTATTACGTAATAACGTATAACGATATATACTATTACGTAATAACGTATATCGTTATATAGCATTACCATATAACGTATAACGATATATACTATTACGAAATAAGGTATAACGTTATATAGAATTACCATATAACGTATAACGATATATAGTGTTACGTTATAACGTATAACGATATATACTCTTACGTAATAACGTATTTCGTTATATAGAATTACCATATAACGTATAACGTTATATAGTGTTACGTTATAACGTATAACGATATATACTATTACGTAATAACGTATATCGTTATATAGTATTACCATATAACGTATAACGTTATATATTGTTACGTTATAACGTATAACGATATATACTATTACCATATAACGTATAACGTTATATATTGTTACGCTATAACGTATAACGATATATACTCTTACGTAATAACGTATTTCGTTATATAGAATTACCATATAACGTATAACGTTATATATTGTTACGTTATAACGTATAACGATATATACTATTACCATATAACGTATAACGTTATATATTGTTACGCTATAACGTATAACGATATATACTATTACGTAATAACGTATATCGTTATATAGTATTACCATATAACGTATAACGTTTTATATTGTTACGTTATAACGTATAACGATATATACTATTACGTAATAACGTATATAGTTATATAGCATTACCATATAACGTATAACGATATATACTATTACGAAATAAGGTATAACGTTATATAGAATTACCATATAACGAATAACGATATATAGTGTTACGTTATAACGTATAACGATATATAGTATTACCATATAACGTATAACGTTATATATTGTTACGTTATAACGTATAACGATATATACTATTACCATATAACGTATAACGTTATATATTGTTACGTTATAACGTAAAACGATATATACTATTACGTAATAGCGTATAACGTTATATAGAATTACCATATAACGTATAACGTTATATAGTGTTACGTTATAACGTATAACGATATATACTATTACGTAATAACGTATATCGTTATATAGTATTACCATATAACGTATAACGTTATATATTGTTACGTTATAACGTATAACGATATATACTATTAGCATATAACGTATAGCGTTATATATTGTTACGTTATAACGTATAACGATATATAGTATTACCATATAACGTATAACGTTACATAGTGTTACGTTATAACGTATAACGTTATGTAGCATTACCATATATCGTAAAACGATATATAGTGTTACGTTATAACGTATAACGATATATACTATTACGTAATAACGTATATCGTTATACAGTATTACCATATAACGTATAACGTTATATATTGTTACGTTATAACGTATAACGATATATACTATTACGTAATAACGTATAACGATATATACTATTACGTAATAACGTATATCGTTATATAGCATTACCATATAACGTATGACGTTATATATTGTTACGTTTTAACGTATAACGATATATAGTATTACCATATAATGTATAACGTTATATATTGTTACGTTATAACGTATAACGATATATAGTATTACCATATAACGTATAACGTTATATATTGTTACGTTATGACGTATAACGATATATACTATTACGTAATAACGTATATCGTTATATAGTATTACCATATAACGTATAACGTTATATAGTGATACGTTATAACGTATAACGTTATATAGTATTACCATATAAAGTATAACATTATATACTATTACGTAATAACGTATAACGATATATACTATTACGTAATAACGTATATCGTTATATAGCATTACCATATAACGTATCACGTTATATAGTGTTACGTTATAACGTATAACGTTATATAGTATTACCATATAAAGTATAACATTATATACTATTACGCAATAACGTATAACGACATATGCTATTACGTAATATCGTATATCGTTATATAGTATTACCATATAACGTATAACGTTATATATTGTTACGTTATAACGTATAACGATATATAGTATTACCATATAACGTATAACGTTATATATTGCTACGGTATAACGTATAACGTTATATAGTATTACCATATAACGTAAAACGATATATACTATTACGTAATAGCGTATATTGCTATATAGTATTACCATATAACGTATCACGTTATATAGTGTTACGTTATAACGAATAACGTTATATAGTATTACCATATAAAGTATAACATTATATGCTATTACGTAATAACGTATAACGATATATACTATTACGTAATAACGTATATCGTTATATAGCATTACCATATAACGTATAACGTTATATATTGTTACGTTATAACGTATAAAGTTATATAGCATTACCATATAACGTAAAACGATATATAATATTACGTAATAACGTATAACGTTATATAGTATTACCATATAACGTATAACGTTATATATTCTTACGTTATAACGTATAACGATATATACTATTACCATGTAACGTATAACGTTATATAGTGTTACGTTATAACGTATAAAGTTATATAGCATTACCATATAACGTAAAACGATATATAATATTACGTAATAACGTATAACGCTATATAGTATTACCATATAACGTATAACGTTATATATTCTTACGTTATAACGTATAACGATATATACTATTACCATGTAACGTATAACGTTATATAGTGTTACGTTATAACGTATAAAGTTATATAGCATTACCATATAACGTAAAACGATATATAATATTACATAATAACGTATAACGTTATATAGAATTACCATATAACGTATAACGTTATATAGTGTTACGTTATAACGTATAACGATATATACTATTACGTAATAACGTATAACGATATATACTATTACGTAATAACGTATATTGTTATATAGTATTACCATACAACGTATAACGATATATACTATTACGTAATAACGTAAAACGATATATACTATTTAGTAATAACGTATAACATTATATAGTATTACCGTATAACGTATAACGTTATATATTGTTACGGTATAACGTATAACGATATATAGTATTGCCATATAACGTATAAGGTTATATATTGTTACGTTATAACGTATAACGATACATAGTATAAACCATATAACGTATAACGTTATATAGTGTTACATTATAACGTATAACGTTATATAGTGTTACATTATAACGTATAACGTTATATAGCATTACCATATATCGTAAAACGATATATACTATTACGTAATAACGTATAACGTTATATAGAATTACCATATAACGTATAACGTTATATAGAATTACCATATAACGTATAACGTTATATAGTGTTACGTTATAACGTATAGCGATATATACTATTACGTAATAACGTATATCGTTATATAGTATTACCATATAACGTATAACGTTATATAGTGTTACGTTATAACCTATAACGATATATACTAATACGTAATAACGTATATCGTTATATAGTATTACCATATAATGTATAACGTAATATATTGTTACGCAATAACGTATATCGTTATATAGTATTACCATATAATGTATAACGTTATATATTGTTACGTTATAACGTATAACTATATATACTATTACGTAATAACGTATATCGTTATATAGTATTACCATATAACGTATAACGTTATATATTGTTACGCTGTAACGTATATCGTTATATAGCATTAACATATAACGTAAAACGATATATACAATTACGTAATAACGTATACTGTTATATAGTATTACCATATAACGTATAACGTTATATAGTGTTACGTAATAACGTATAACGCTATATACTAATACGTAATAACGTATATCGTTATATAGTGTTACGTTATAACGTATAACGATATATACTATTACGTAATAACGTATATCGTTATATAGTATTACCATATAACGTATAACGTTATATAGTGATACGTTATAACGTATAACGTTATATAGTATTACCATATAAAGTATGACATTATATACTATTACGTAATAACGTATAACGATATATACTATTACGTAGTAACGTATATCGTTATATAGCATTACCATATAACGTGTAACGTTATATATTGTTACGTTATAACGTATAACGATATATAGTATTACCATATAACGTATAACGTTATATAGCATTACCATATATCGTAAAACGATATATAGTGTTACGTTATAACGTATAACGATATATACTATTACGTAATAACGTATATCGTTATATAGTATTACCATATAACGTATAACGTTATATATTGTTACGTTATAACGTATAACGATATATACTATTACCATATAGCGTATAACGTTATATATTCTTACGTTATAACGTATAACGATATATACTATTACCATGTAACGTATAACGTTATATAGTGTTACGTTATAACGTATAAAGTTATATAGCATTACCATATAACGTAAAACGATATATAATATTACGTAGTAACGTATAACGTTATATAGAATTACCATATAACGTATAACGTTATATAGTGTTACGTTATAACGAATAACGATATATACTATTACGTAATAACGTATATCGTTATATAGTATTACCATATAACGTATAACGTTATATAGTGTTACGTTATAACGTATAACGTTATATAGCATTACCATATAAGGTAAAACGATATATACTATTACGTAATAACGTATAACGTTATATAGAATTACCATATAACGTATAACGTTATATAGTATTACTTTATAACGTATAACGATATATACTATTACGTAATAACGTATATCGTTATATAGTATTACCATATAACGTATAACGTTATATATTGTTACGTTATAACGTATAACGATATATAGTATTACCATATAACGTATAACGTTATATATTGTTACGTTATAACGATATATAATATTACCATATAACGTATAACGTTATATAGTGTTACGTTATAACGTATAACGTTATGTATCATTACCATATATCGTAAAACGATATATAGTGTTACGTTATAACGTATAACGATATATACTATTACGTAATAACGTATATCGTTATATAGTATTACCATATAACGTATAACGTTATATACTGTTACGTTATAACGTATTACGAAATATACTATTACGTAGTAACGTATAACGATATATACTATTACGTAATAACGTATGTCGTTATATAGCATTACCATATAACGTATAACGTTATATATTGTTACATTATAACGTATAACGGTATATACTATTACCATATAACGTATAACGTTATATATTGTTACGTTATAACGTATAACGATATATAGTATTACCATATAACGTATAACGTTATATAGTGTTACGTTATAACGTATAACGATATATACCATTACGTTATAACGTATAACGTTATGTAGCATTACCATATAACGTAAAACGATATATAGTGTTACGTTATAACGTATAACGATATATACTATTACGTAATAACTTATATCGTTATATAGTATTACCATATAACGTATAACGTTTTATATTGTTACGTTATAACGTATAACGATATATACTATTACCATATAACGTATAACGTTATATATTGTTACGTTATAACGTAAAACGATATATACTATTACGTAATAACGTATATCGTTATATAGTATTACCATATAATGTATAACGTAATATATTGTTACGCAATAACGTATATCGTTATATAGTATTACCATATAATGTATAACGTTATATATTGTTACGTTATAACGTATAACTATATATACTATTACGTAATAACGTATATCGTTATATAGTATTACCATATAACGTATAACGTTATATATTGTTACGTTGTAACGTATATCGTTATATAGCATTACCATATAACGTATAACGTTATATAGTGTTACGTTATAACCTATAACGATATATACTAATACGTAATAACGTATATCGTTATATAGTATTACCATATAATGTATAACGTAATATATTGTTACGCAATAACGTATATCGTTATATAGTATTACCATGTAATGTATAACGTTATATATTGTTACGTTATAACGTATAACTATATATACTATTACGAAATAACGTATATCGTTATATAGTATTACCATATAACGTATAACGTTATATATTGTTACGTTGTAACGTATATCGTTATATAGCATTACCATATAACGTAAAACGATATATACAATTACGTAATAACGTATACTGTTATATAGTATTACCATATAACGTATAACGTTATATAGTGTTACGTAATAACGTATAACGCTATATACTAATACGTAATAACGTATATCGTTATATAGTATTACCATATAACGTGTAACGTTATATAGTGTTACGTTATAACGTATAACGATATATACTATTACGTAATAACGTATATCGTTATATAGTATTACCATATAACGTATAACGTTATATAGTGATACGTTATAACGTATAACGTTATATAGTATTACCATATAAAGTATGACATTACATACTATTACGTAATAACGTATAACGATATATACTATTACGTAGTAACGTATATCGTTATATAGCATTACCATATAACGTGTAACGTTATATATTGTTACGTTATAACGTATAACGATATATAGTATTACCATATAACGTATAACGTTATATAGCATTACCATATATCGTAAAACGATATATAGTGTTACGTTATAACGTATACCGATATATACTATTACGTAATAACGTATATCGTTATATAGTATTACCATATAACGTATAACGTTATATATTGTTACGTTATAACGTATAACGATATATACTATTACCATATAACGTATAACGTTATATATTCTTACGTTATAACGTATAACGATATATACTATTACCATGTAACGTATAACGTTATATAGTGTTACGTTATAACGTATAAAGTTATATAGCATTACCATATAACGTAAAACGATATATAATATTACGTAGTAACGTATAACGTTATATAGAATTACCATATAACGTATAACGTTATATAGTGTTACGTTATAACGAATAACGATATATATTATTACGTAATAACGTATATCGTTATATAGTATTACCATATAACGTATAACGTTATATAGTGTTACGTTATAACGTATAACGTTATATAGTGTTACGTTATAACGTATAACGTTATATAGCATTACCATATAAGGTAAAACGATATATTCTATTACGTAATAACGTATAACGTTATATAGAATTACCATATAACGTATAACGTTATATAGTATTACTTTATAACGTGTAACGATATATACTATTACGTAATAACGTATATCGTTATATAGTATTACCATATAACGTATAACGTTATATATTGTTACGTTATAACGTATAACGATATATAGTATTACCATATAACGTATAACGTTATATATTGTTACGTTATAACGTATAACGATATATAATATTACCATATAACGTATAACGTTATATAGTGTTACGTTATAACGTATAACGTTATGTAGCATTACCATATATCGTAAAACGATATATAGTGTTACGTTATAACGTATAACGATATATACTATTACGTAATAACGTATATCGTTATATAGTATTACCATATAACGTATAACGTTATATACTGTTACGTTATAACGTATTACGATATATACTATTACGTAGTAACGTATAACGATATATACTATTACGTAATAACGTATATAGTTATATAGCATTACCATATAACGTATAACGATATATACTATTACGAAATAAGGTATAACGTTATATAGAATTACCACATAACGTATAACGATATATAGTGTAACGTTATAACGTATAACGATATATAGTATTACCATATAACGTATAACGTTATATATTGTTACGTTATAACGTATAACGATATATACTATTACCATATAACGTATAACGTTATATATTGTTACGTTATAACGTAAAACGATATATACTATTACGTAATAACGTATAACGTTATATAGAATTACCATATAACGTATAACGTTATATAGTGTTACGTCATAACGTATAACGATATATACTATTACGTAATAACGTATATCGTTATATACTATTACCATGAAACGTACAACGTTATATAGTGTTACGTTATAACGTATAAAGTTATATAGCATTACCATATAACGTAAAACGATATATACTATTAAGTGATAACGTATAACGTTATATAGAATTACCATATAACGTATAACGTTATATCGTTTTACGTTATAACGTATAACGATATATACTATTACGTAATAACGTATATCGTTATATAGTATTACCATATAACGTAAAACGATATATACTATTACGTAATAACGTATAACGTTATATAGAATTACCATATTACGTATAACGATATATAGTGTTACGTTATAACGTATAACGATATATACTATTACGTAATAACGTATATCGTTATACAGTATTGCTATATAACGTATAACGTTATATATTGTTACGTTGTAACGTATAACGATATATACTATTACCATATAACGAATAGCGTTATATAGTGTTACGTTATAACGTATAACGTTATATAGCATTACCATATAACGTAAAACGATATATACTATTACGAAATAAGGTATAACGTTATATAGAATTACCATATAACGTATAACGATATATAGTGTTACGTTATAACGTATAACGATATATACTATTACGTAATAACGTATATCGTTTGATATTATTACCATATAACGTATAACGTTATATATTGTTACGTTATAACGTATAACGATATATACTATTACCATACAACGTATAACGTTATATATTGTTACGTTATAACGTATATCGATATATACTATTACCATGTAACGTATAACGTTATATAGTGTTACGTTATAACGTATAAAATTATATAGCATTACCATATAACGTAAAACGATATATACTATTACGTAATAACGTATAACGTTATGTAGAATTGCCATATAACGTATGACGTTATATAGTGTTACGTTATAACGTATAACGTTATATATTGTTGCGTTATAACGTATAACGATATATACTATTACCATATAACGTATAACGTTATATATTGTTACGTTATAACGTATAACGATATATAGTATTACCATATAACGAATAACGTTATATAGTGTTACGTTATAACGTATAACGTTATATAGCATTACCATATAACGTAAAACGATATATACTATTACGAAATAAGGTATAACGTTATATAGAATTACCATATAACGTATAACGATATATAGTGTTACGTTATAACGTATAACGATATATACTATTACGTAATAACGTATATCGTTATATAGTATTGCTATATAACGTATAACGTTATATATTGTTACGTTGTAACGTATAACGATATATACTATTACCATATAACGAATAGCGTTATATAGTGTTACGTTATAACGTATAACGTTATATAGCATTACCATATAACGTATAACGTTATATAGTGTTACGTTATAACGTATAACGTTATGTAGCATTACCATATAACGTAAAACGATATATAGTGTTACGTTATAACGTATAACGATATATACTATTACGTAATAACGTATATCGTTATATAGTATTACCATATAACGTATAACGTTTTATATTGTTACGTTATAACGTATTACGATATATACTATTACGTAATAACGTATAACGATATATACTATTACGTAATAACGTATATAGTTATATAGCATTACCATATAACGTATAACGATATATACTATTACGAAATAAGGTATAACGTTATATAGAATTACCATATAACGAATAACGATATATAGTGTTACGTTATAACGTATAACGATATATAGTATTACCATATAACGTATAACGTTATATATTGTTACGTTATAACGTATAACGATATATACTATTACCATATAACGTATAACGTTATATATTGTTACGTTATAACGTAAAACGATATATACTATTACGTAATAGCGTATAACGTTATATAGAATTACCATATAACGTATAACGTTATATAGTGTTACGTTATAACGTATAACGATATATACTATTACGTAATAACGTATATCGTTATATAGTATTACCATATAACGTATAACGTTATATATTGTTACGTTATAACGTATAACGATATATACTATTAGCATATAACGTATAGCGTTATATATTGTTACGTTATAACGTATAACGACATATAGTATTACCATATAACGTATAACGTTACATAGTGTTACGTTATAACGTATAACGTTATGTAGCATTACCATATATCGTAAAACGATATATAGTGTTACGTTATAACGTATAACGATATATACTATTACGTAATAACGTATATCGTTATACAGTATTACCATATAACGTATAACGTTATATATTGTTACGTTATAACGTATAACGATATATACTATTACGTAATAACGTATAACGATATATACTATTACGTAATAACGTATATCGTTATATAGCATTACCATATAACGTATGACGTTATATATTGTTACGTTTTAACGTATAACGATATATAGTATTACCATATAATGTATAACGTTATATATTGTTACGTTATAACGTATAACGATATATAGTATTACCATATAACGTATAACGTTATATATTGTTACGTTATGACGTATAACGATATATACTATTACGTAATAACGTATATCGTTATATAGTATTACCATATAACGTATAACGTTATATAGTGATACGTTATAACGTATAACGTTATATAGTATTACCATATAAAGTATAACATTATATACTATTACGTAATAACGTATAACGATATATACTATTACGTAATAACGTATATCGTTATATAGCATTACCATATAACGTATCACGTTATATAGTGTTACGTTATAACGTATAACGTTATATAGTATTACCATATAAAGTATAACATTATATACTATTACGCAATAACGTATAACGACATATGCTATTACGTAATATCGTATATCGTTATATAGTATTACCATATAACGTATAACGTTATATATTGTTACGTTATAACGTATAACGATATATAGTATTACCATATAACGTATAACGTTATATATTGCTACGGTATAACGTATAACGTTATATAGTATTACCATATAACGTAAAACGATATATACTATTACGTAATAGCGTATATTGCTATATAGTATTACCATATAACGTATCACGTTATATAGTGTTACGTTATAACGAATAACGTTATATAGTATTACCATATAAAGTATAACATTATATGCTATTACGTAATAACGTATAACGATATATACTATTACGTAATAACGTATATCGTTATATAGCATTACCATATAACGTATAACGTTATATATTGTTACGTTATAACGTATAAAGTTATATAGCATTACCATATAACGTAAAACGATATATAATATTACGTAATAACGTATAACGTTATATAGTATTACCATATAACGTATAACGTTATATATTCTTACGTTATAACGTATAACGATATATACTATTACCATGTAACGTATAATGTTATATAGTGTTACGTTATAACGTATAAAGTTATATAGCATTACCATATAACGTAAAACGATATATAATATTACATAATAACGTATAACGTTATATAGAATTACCATATAACGTATAACGTTATATATTGTTACGTTGTAACGTATATCGTTATATAGCATTACCATATAACGTAAAACGATATATACAATTACGTAATAACGTATACTGTTATATAGTATTACCATATAACGTATAACGTTATATAGTGTTACGTAATAACGTATAACGCTATATACTAATACGTAATAACGTATATCGTTATATAGTATTACCATATAACGTGTAACGTTATATAGTGTTACGTTATAACGTATAACGATATATACTATTACGTAATAACGTATATCGTTATATAGCATTACCATATAACGTATAACGTTATATATTGTTACGTTATAACGTATAAAGTTATATAGCATTACCATATAACGTAAAACGATATATAATATTACGTAATAACGTATAACGTTATATAGTATTACCATATAACGTATAACGTTATATATTCTTACGTTATAACGTATAACGATATATACTATTACCATGTAACGTATAACGTTATATAGTGTTACGTTATAACGTATAAAGTTATATAGCATTACCATATAACGTATAACGATATATACTATTACTAAATAAGGTATAACGTTATATAGAATTACCATATAACGAATAACGATATATAGTGTTACGTTATAACGTATAACGATATATAGTATTACCATATAACGTATAACGTTATATATTGTTACGTTATAACGTATAACGATATATACTATTACCATATAACGTATAACGTTATATATTGTTACGTTATAACGTAAAACGATATATACTATTACGTAATAGCGTATAACGTTATATAGAATTACCATATAACGTATAACGTTATATAGTGTTACGTTATAACGTATAACGATATATACTATTACGTAATAACGTATATCGTTATATAGTATTACCATATAACGTATAACGTTATATATTGTTACGTTATAACGTATAACGATATATACTATTAGCATATAACGTATAGCGTTATATATTGTTACGTTATAACGTATAACGACATATAGTATTACCATATAACGTATAACGTTACATAGTGTTACGTTATAACGTATAACGTTATGTAGCATTACCATATATCGTAAAACGATATATAGTGTTACGTTATAACGTATAACGATATATACTATTACGTAATAACGTATATCGTTATACAGTATTACCATATAACGTATAACGTTATATATTGTTACGTTATAACGTATAACGATATATACTATTACGTAATAACGTATAACGATATATACTATTACGTAATAACGTTTATCGTTATATAGCATTACCATATAACGTATGACGTTATATATTGTTACGTTTTAACGTATAACGATATATAGTATTACCATATAATGTATAACGTTATATATTGTTACGTTATAACGTATAACGATATATAGTATTACCATATAACGTATAACGTTATATATTGTTACGTTATGACGTATAACGATATATACTATTACGTAATAACGTATATCGTTATATAGTATTACCATATAACGTATAACGTTATATAGTGATACGTTATAACGTATAACGTTATATAGTATTACCATATAAAGTATAACATTATATACTATTACGTAATAACGTATAACGATATATACTATTACGTAATAACGTATATCGTTATATAGCATTACCATATAACGTATCACGTTATATAGTGTTACGTTATAACGTATAACGTTATATAGTATTACCATATAAAGTATAACATTATATACTATTACGCAATAACGTATAACGACATATGCTATTACGTAATATCGTATATCGTTATATTGTATTACCATATAACGTATAACGTTATATATTGTTACGTTATAACGTATAACGATATATAGTATTACCATATAACGTATAACGTTATATATTGCTACGGTATAACGTATAACGTTATATAGTATTACCATATAACGTAAAACGATATATACTATTACGTAATAGCGTATATTGCTATATAGTATTACCATATAACGTATCACGTTATATAGTGTTACGTTATAACGAATAACGTTATATAGTATTACCATATAAAGTATAACATTATATGCTATTACGTAATAACGTATAACGATATATACTATTACGTAATAACGTATATCGTTATATAGCATTACCATATAACGTATAACGTTATATATTGTTACGTTATAACGTATAAAGTTATATAGCATTACCATATAACGTAAAACGATATATAATATTACGTAATAACGTATAACGTTATATAGTATTACCATATAACGTATAACGTTATATATTCTTACGTTATAACGTATAACGATATATACTATTACCATGTAACGTATAACGTTATATAGTGTTACGTTATAACGTATAAAGTTATATAGCATTACCATATAACGTAAAACGATATATAATATTACATAATAACGTATAACGTTATATAGAATTACCATATAACGTATAACGTTATATATTGTTACGTTGTAACGTATATCGTTATATAGCATTACCATATAACGTAAAACGATATATACAATTACGTAATAACGTATACTGTTATATAGTATTACCATATAACGTATAACGTTATATAGTGTTACGTAATAACGTATAACGCTATATACTAATACGTAATAACGTATATCGTTATATAGTATTACCATATAACGTGTAACGTTATGTAGTGTTACGTTATAACGTATAACGATATATACTATTACGTAATAACGTATATCGTTATATAGCATTACCATATAACGTATAACGTTATATATTGTTACGTTATAACGTATAAAGTTATATAGCATTACCATATAACGTAAAACGATATATAATATTACGTAATAACGTATAACGTTATATAGTATTACCATATAACGTATAACGTTATATGTTCTTACGTTATAACGTATAACGATATATACTATTACCATGTAACGTATAACGTTATATAGTGTTACGTTATAACGTATAAAGTTATATAGCATTACCATATAACGTAAAACGATATATAATATTACATAATAACGTATAACGTTATATAGAATTACCATATAACGTATAACGTTATATAGTGTTACGTTATAACGTATAACGATATATACTATTACGTAATAACGTATAACGATATATACTATTACGTAATAACGTATATTGTTATATAGTATTACCATACAACGTATAACGATATATACTATTACGTAATAACGTAAAACGATATATACTATTTAGTAATAACGTATAACATTATATAGTATTACCGTATAACGTATAACGTTATATATTGTTACGGTATAACGTATAACGATATATAGTATTACCATATAACGTATAAGGTTATATATTGTTACGTTATAACGTATAACGATATATAGTATAACCATATAACGTATAACGTTATATAGTGTTACATTATAACGTATAACGTTATATAGTGTTACATTATAACGTATAACGTTATATAGCATTACCATATATCGTAAAACGATATATACTATTACGTAATAACGTATAACGTTATATAGAATTACCATATAACGTATAACGTTATATAGTGTTACGTTATAACGTATAGCGATATATACTATTACGTAATAACGTATATCGTTATATAGTATTACCATATAACGTATAACGTTATATAGTGTTACGTTATAACCTATAACGATATATACTAATACGTAATAACGTATATCGTTATATAGTATTACCATATAATGTATAACGTAATATATTGTTACGCAATAACGTATATCGTTATATAGTATTACCATATAATGTATAACGTTATATATTGTTACGTTATAACGTATAACTATATATACTATTACGTAATAACGTATATCGTTATATAGTATTACCATATAACGTATAACGTTATATATTGTTACGTTGTAACGTATATCGTTATATAGCATTACCATGTAACGTAAAACGATATATACAATTACGTAATAACGTATACTGTTATATAGTATTACCATATAACGTATAACGTTATATAGTGTTACGTAATAACGTATAACGCTATATACTAATACGTAATAACGTATATCGTTATATAGTATTACCATATAACGTGTAACGTTATATAGTGTTACGTTATAACGTATAACGATATATACTATTACGTAATAACGTATATCGTTATATAGTATTACCATATAACGTATAACGTTATATATTGTTACGTTATAACGTATAACGTTATATAGCATTACCATATAAGGTAAAGCGATATATACTATTACGTAATAACGTATAACGTTATATAGAATTACCATATAACGTATAACGTTATATAGTATTACTTTATAACGTATAACGATATATACTATTACGTAATAACGTATATCGTTATATAGTATTACCATATAACGTATAACGTTATATATTGTTACGTTATAACGTATAACGATATATAGTATTACCATATAACGTATAACGTTATATATTGTTACGTTATAACGATATATAATATTACCATATAACGTATAACGTTATATAGTGTTACGTTATAACGTATAACGTTATGTATCATTACCATATGTCGTAAAACGATATATAGTGTTACGTTATAACGTATAACGATATATACTATTACGTAATAACGTATATCGTTATATAGTATTACCATATAACGTATAACGTTATATACTGTTACGTTATAACGTATTACGAAATATACTATTACGTAGTAACGTATAACGATATATACTATTACGTAATAACGTATGTCGTTATATAGCATTACCATATAACGTATAACGTTATATATTGTTACGTTATAACGTATAACGGTATATACTATTACCATATAACGTATAACGTTATATATTGTTACGTTATAACGTATAACGATATATAGTATTACCATATAACGTATAACGTTATATAGTGTTACGTTATAACGTATAACGATATATACCATTACGTTATAACGTATAACGTTATGTAGCATTACCATATAACGTAAAACGATATATAGTGTTACGTTATAACGTATAAAGATATATACTATTACGTAATAACTTATATCGTTATATAGTATTACCATATAACGTATAACGTTTTATATTGTTACGTTATAACGTATAACGATATATACTATTACCATATAACGTATAACGTTATATATTGTTACGTTATAACGTAAAACGATATATACTATTACGTAATAACGTATATCGTTATATAGTATTACCATATAATGTATAACGTAATATATTGTTACGCAATAACGTATATCGTTATATAGTATTACCATATAATGTATAACGTTATATATTGTTACGTTATAACGTATAACTATATATACTATTACGTAATAACGTATATCGTTATATAGTATTACCATATAACGTATAACGTTATATATTGTTACGTTGTAACGTATATCGTTATATAGCATTACCATATAACGTATAACGTTATATAGTGTTACGTTATAACCTATAACGATATATACTAATACGTAATAACGTATATCGTTATATAGTATTACCATATAATGTATAACGTAATATATTGTTACGCAATAACGTATATCGTTATATAGTATTACCATATAATGTATAACGTTATATATTGTTACGCTATAACGTATAACTATATATACTATTACGAAATAACGTATATCGTTATATAGTATTACCATATAACGTATAACGTTATATATTGTTCCGTTGTAACGTATATCCTTATATAGCATTACCATATAACGTAAAACGATATATACAATTACGTAATAACGTATACTGTTATATAGTATTACCATATAACGTATAACGTTATATAGTGTTACGTAATAACGTATAACGCTATATACTAATACGTAATAACGTATATCGTTATATAGTATTACCATATAACGTGTAACGTTATATAGTGTTACGTTATAACGTATAACGATATATACTATTACATAATAACGTATATCGTTATATAGTATTACCATATAACGTATAACGTTATATAGTGATACGTTATAACGTATAACGTTATATAGTATTACCATATAAAGTATGACACTATATACTATTACGTAATAACGTATAACGATATATACTATTACGTAGTAACGTATATCGTTATATAGCATTACCATATAACGTGTAACGTTATATACTGTTACGTTATAACGTATAACGATATATAGTATTACCATATAACGTATAACGTTATATAGCATTACCATATATCGTAAAACGATATATAGTGTTACGTTATAACGTATAACGATATATACTATTACGTAATAACGTATATCGTTATATAGTATTACCATATAACGTATAACGTTATATATTGTTACGTTATAACGTATAACGATATATACTATTACCATATAACGTATAACGTTATATATTCTTACGTTATAACGTATAACGATATATACTATTACCATGTAACGTATAACGTTATATAGTGTTACGTTATAACGTATAAAGTTATATAGCATTACCATATAACGTAAAACGATATATAATATTACGTAGTAACGTATAACGTTATATAGAATTACCATATAACGTATAACGTTATATAGTGTTACGTTATAACGAATAACGATATATATTATTACGTAATAACGTATATCGTTATATAGTATTACCATATAACGTATAACGTTATATAGTGTTACGTTATAACGTATAACGTTATATAGTGTTACGTTATAACGTATAACGTTATATAGCATTACCATATAAGGTAAAACGATATATTCTATTACGTAATAACGTATAACGTTATATAGAATTACCATATAACGTATAACGTTATATAGTATTACTTTATAACGTATAACGATATATACTATTACGTAATAACGTATATCGTTATATAGTATTACCATATAACGTATAACGTTATATATTGTTACGTTATAACGTATAACGATATATAGTATTACCATATAACGTATAACGTTATATATTGTTACGTTATAACGTATAACGATATATAATATTACCATATAACGTATAACGTTATATAGTGTTACGTTATAACGTATAACGTTATGTAGCATTACCATATATCGTAAAACGATATATAGTGTTACGTTATAACGTATAACGATATATACTATTACGTAATAACGTATATCGTTATATAGTATTACCATATAACGTATAACGTTATATACTGTTACGTTATAACGTATTACGATATATACTATTACGTAGTAACGTATAACGATATATACTATTACGTAATAACGTATGTCGTTATATAGCATTACCATATAACGTATAACGTTATATATTGTTACGTTATAACGTATAACGGTATATACTATTACCATATAACTTATAACGTTATATATTGTTACGTTATAACGTATAACGATATATAGTATTACCATATAACGTATAACGTTATATAGTGTTACGTTATAACGTATAACGATATATACCATTACGTTATAACGTATAACGTTATGTAGCATTACCATATAACGTAAAACGATATATAGTGTTACGTTATAACGTATAACGATATATACTATTACGTAATAACGTATATCGTAAATAGTATTACCATATAACGTATAACGTTTTATATTGCTACGTTATAACGTATTACGATATATACTATTACGTAATAACGTATAACGATATATACTATTACGTAATAACGTATATAGTTATATAGCATTACCATATAACGTATAACGATATATACTATTACGAAATAAGGTATAACGTTATATAGAATTACCATATAACGTATAACGATATATAGTGTAACGTTATAACGTATAACGATATATAGTATTACCATATAACGTATAACGTTATATATTGTTACGTTATAACGTATAACGATATATACTATTACCATATAACGTATAGCGTTATATATTGTTACGTTATAACGTAAAACGATATATACTATTACGTAATAACGTATAACGTTATATAGAATTACCATATAACGTATAACGTTATATAGTGTTACGTCATAACGTATAACGATATATACTATTACGTAATAACGTATATCGTTATATACTATTACCATGAAACGTACAACGTTATATAGTGTTACGTTATAACGTATAAAGTTATATAGCATTACCATATAACGTAAAACGATATATACTATTAAGTGATAACGTATAACGTTATATAGAATTACCATATAACGTATAACGTTATATAGTTTTACGTTATAACGTATAACGATATATACTATTACGTAATAACGTATATCGTTATATAGTATTACCATATAACGTATAACGTTATATATTGTTACGTTATAACGTATAACGATATATACTATTAGCATATAACGTATAGCGTTATATATTGTTACGTTATAACGTATAACGATATATAGTATTACCATATAACGTATAACGTTACATAGTGTTACGTTATAACGTATAACGTTATGTAGCATTACCATATATCGTAAAACGATATATAGTGTTACGTTATAACGTATAACGATATATACTATTACGTAATAACGTATATCGTTATACAGTATTACCATATAACGTATAACGTTGTATATTGTTACGTTATAACGTATAACGATATATACTATTACGTAATAACGTATAACGATATATACTATTACGTAATAACGTATATCGTTATATAGCATTACCATATAACGTATGACGTTATATATTGTTACGTTTTAACGTATAACGATATATAGTATTACCATATAATGTATAACGTTATATATTGTTACGTTATAACGTATAACGATATATAGTATTACCATATAACGTATAACGTTATATAGTGTTACGTTATGACGTATAACGATATATACAATTACGTAATAACGTATATCGTTATATAGTATTACCATATAACGTATAACGTTATATAGTGATACGTTATAACGTATAACGTTATATAGTATTACCATATAAAGTATAACATTATATACTATTACGTAATAACGTATAACGATATATACTATTACGTAATAACGTATATCGTTATATAGCATTACCATATAACGCATGACGTTATATATTGTTACGTTTTAACGTATAACGATATATAGTATTACCATATAATGTATAACGTTATATATTGTTACGTTATAACGTATAACGATATATAGTATTACCATATATCGTAAAACGATATATAGTGTTACGTTATAACGTATAGCGATATATACTATTACGTAATAACGTATATCGTTATATAGTATTACCATATAACGTATAACGTTATATAGTGTTACGTTATAACCTATAACGATATATACTAATACGTAATAACGTATATCGTTATATAGTATTACCATATAATGTATAACGTTATATATTGTTACGCAATAACGTATATCGTTATATAGTATTACCATATAATGTATAACGTTATATATTGTTACGTTATAACGTATAACTATATATACTATTACGTAATAACGTATATCGTTATATAGTCTTACCATATAACGTATAACGTTATATATTGTTACGTTGTAACGTATATCGTTATATAGCATTACCATATAACGTAAAACGATATATACAATTACGTAATAACGTATACTGTTATATAGTATTACCATATAACGTATAACGTTATATAGTGTTACGTAATAACGTATAAAGCTATATACTAATACGTAATAACGTATATCGTTATATAGTATTACCATATAACGTGTAACGTTATATATTGTTACGTTATAACGTATAACGATATATACTATTACGTAATAACGTATAACGATATATACTATTACGTAATAACGTATATCGTTATATAGCATTACCATATAACGTATGACGTTATATATTGTTACGTTATAACTTATAACGATATATAGTATTACCATATAATGTATAATGTTATATAGTGTTACGTTATAACGTATAACGATATATACTATTACGTAATAACGTATATCGTTATATAGTATTACCATATAACGTATAACGTTATATAGTGATACGTTATAACGTATAACGTTATATAGTATTACCATATCAAGTATAACATTATATACTATTACGTAATAACGTATAAGATATATACTATTACGTAATAACGTATATCGTTATATAGCATTACCATATAACGTGTAACGTTATATATTGTTACGTTATAACGTATAACGATATATAGTATTACCATATAACGTATAACGTTATATAGCATTACCATATATCGTAAAACGATATATAGTGTTACGTTATAACGTATAACGATATATACTATTACGTAATAACGTATATCGTTATATAGTATTACCATATAACGTATAACGTTATATATTGTTACGTTATAACGTATAACGATATATACTATTACCATATAACGTATAACGATATATATTCTTACGTTATAACGTATAACGATATATACTATTACCATGTAACGTATAACGTTATATAGTGTTACGTTATAACGTATAAAGTTATATAGCATTACCATATAACGTAAAACGATATATAATATTACGTAATAACGTATAACGTTATATAGAATTACCATATAACGTATAACGTTATATAGTGTTACGTTATAACGTATAACGATATATACTATTACGTAATAAAGTATATCGTTATATAGTATTACCATATAACGTATAACGTTATATAGTGTTACGTTATAACGTATAACGTTATATAGCATTACCATATAAGGTAAAACGATATATACTATTACGTAATAACGTATAACGTTATATAGAATTATCATATAACGTATAACGTTATATAGTATTACTTTATAACGTATAACGATATATACTATTACGTAATAACGTATATCGTTATATAGTATTACCATATAACGTATAACGTTATATATTGTTACGTTATAACGTATAACGATATATAGTATTACCATATAACGTATAACGTTATATAGTGTTACGTTATAACGTATATCGTTATATAGCACTACCATATAACGTATAACGGTATATACTATTACGTAATAACGTATATCGTTATATAGCATTACCATATATCGTAAAACGACATATAGTGTTACGTTATAACGTATAACGATATATAGTATTACCATATAACGTATAACGTTATATATTGTTACGTTATAACGATATATAATATTACCATATAACGTATAACGTTATATAGTGTTACGTTATAACGTATAACGTTATGTATCATTACCATATGTCGTAAAACGATATATAGTGTTACGTTATAACGTATAACGATATATACTATTACGTAATAACGTATATCGTTATATAGTATTACCATATAACGTATAACGTTATATACTGTTACGTTATAACGTATTACGAAATATACTATTACGTAGTAACGTATAACGATATATACTATTACGTAATAACGTATGTCGTTATATAGCATTACCATATAACGTATAACGTTATATATTGTTACGTTATAACGTATAACGGTATATACTATTACCATATAACGTATAACGTTATATATTGTTACGTTATAACGTATAACGATATATAGTATTACCATATAACGTATAACGTTATATAGTGTTACGTTATAACGTATAACGATATATACCATTACGTTATAACGTATAACGTTATGTAGCATTACCATATAACGTAAAACGATATATAGTGTTACGTTATAACGTATAAAGATATATACTATTACGTAATAACTTATATCGTTATATAGTATTACCATATAACGTATAACGTTTTATATTGTTACGTTATAACGTATAACGATATATACTATTACCATATAACGTATAACGTTATATATTGTTACGTTATAACGTAAAACGATATATACTATTACGTAATAACGTATATCGTTATATAGTATTACCATATAATGTATAACGTAATATATTGTTACGCAATAACGTATATCGTTATATAGTATTACCATATAATGTATAACGTTATATATTGTTACGTTATAACGTATAACTATATATACTATTACGTAATAACGTATATCGTTATATAGTATTACCATATAACGTATAACGTTATATATTGTTACGTTGTAACGTATATCGTTATATAGCATTACCATATAACGTATAACGTTATATAGTGTTACGTTATAACCTATAACGATATATACTAATACGTAATAACGTATATCGTTATATAGTATTACCATATAATGTATAACGTAATATATTGTTACGCAATAACGTATATCGTTATATAGTATTACCATATAATGTATAACGTTATATATTGTTACGCTATAACGTATAACTATATATACTATTACGAAATAACGTATATCGTTATATAGTATTACCATATAACGTATAACGTTATATATTGTTCCGTTGTAACGTATATCCTTATATAGCATTACCATATAACGTAAAACGATATATACAATTACGTAATAACGTATACTGTTATATAGTATTACCATATAACGTATAACGTTATATAGTGTTACGTAATAACGTATAACGCTATATACTAATACGTAATAACGTATATCGTTATATAGTATTACCATATAACGTGTAACGTTATATAGTGTTACGTTATAACGTATAACGATATATACTATTACATAATAACGTATATCGTTATATAGTATTACCATATAACGTATAACGTTATATAGTGATACGTTATAACGTATAACGTTATATAGTATTACCATATAAAGTATGACACTATATACTATTACGTAATAACGTATAACGATATATACTATTACGTAGTAACGTATATCGTTATATAGCATTACCATATAACGTGTAACGTTATATACTGTTACGTTATAACGTATAACGATATATAGTATTACCATATAACGTATAACGTTATATAGCATTACCATATATCGTAAAACGATATATAGTGTTACGTTATAACGTATAACGATATATACTATTACGTAATAACGTATATCGTTATATAGTATTACCATATAACGTATAACGTTATATATTGTTACGTTATAACGTATAACGATATATACTATTACCATATAACGTATAACGTTATATATTCTTACGTTATAACGTATAACGATATATACTATTACCATGTAACGTATAACGTTATATAGTGTTACGTTATAACGTATAAAGTTATATAGCATTACCATATAACGTAAAACGATATATAATATTACGTAGTAACGTATAACGTTATATAGAATTACCATATAACGTATAACGTTATATAGTGTTACGTTATAACGAATAACGATATATATTATTACGTAATAACGTATATCGTTATATAGTATTACCATATAACGTATAACGTTATATAGTGTTACGTTATAACGTATAACGTTATATAGCATTACCATATAAGGTAAAACGATATATTCTATTACGTAATAACGTATAACGTTATATAGAATTACCATATAACGTATAACGTTATATAGTATTACTTTATAACGTATAACGATATATACTATTACGTAATAACGTATATCGTTATATAGTATTACCATATAACGTATAACGTTATATATTGTTACGTTATAACGTATAACGATATATAGTATTACCATATAACGTATAACGTTATATATTGTTACGTTATAACGTATAACGATATATAATATTACCATATAACGTATAACGTTATATAGTGTTACGTTATAACGTATAACGTTATGTAGCATTACCATATATCGTAAAACGATATATAGTGTTACGTTATAACGTATAACGATATATACTATTACGTAATAACGTATATCGTTATATAGTATTACCATATAACGTATAACGTTATATACTGTTACGTTATAACGTATTACGATATATACTATTACGTAGTAACGTATAACGATATATACTATTACGTAATAACGTATGTCGTTATATAGCATTACCATATAACGTATAACGTTATATATTGTTACGTTATAACGTATAACGGTATATACTATTACCATATAACTTATAACGTTATATATTGTTACGTTATAACGTATAACGATATATAGTATTACCATATAACGTATAACGTTATATAGTGTTACGTTATAACGTATAACGATATATACCATTACGTTATAACGTATAACGTTATGTAGCATTACCATATAACGTAAAACGATATATAGTGTTACGTTATAACGTATAACGATATATACTATTACGTAATAACGTATATCGTAAATAGTATTACCATATAACGTATAACGTTTTATATTGCTACGTTATAACGTATTACGATATATACTATTACGTAATAACGTATAACGATATATACTATTACGTAATAACGTATATAGTTATATAGCATTACCATATAACGTATAACGATATATACTATTACGAAATAAGGTATAACGTTATATAGAATTACCATATAACGTATAACGATATATAGTGTAACGTTATAACGTATAACGATATATAGTATTACCATATAACGTATAACGTTATATATTGTTACGTTATAACGTATAACGATATATACTATTACCATATAACGTATAACGTTATATATTGTTACGTTATAACGTAAAACGATATATACTATTACGTAATAACGTATAACGTTATATAGAATTACCATATAACGTATAACGTTATATAGTGTTACGTCATAACGTATAACGATATATACTATTACGTAATAACGTATATCGTTATATACTATTACCATGAAACGTACAACGTTATATAGTGTTACGTTATAACGTATAAAGTTATATAGCATTACCATATAACGTAAAACGATATATACTATTAAGTGATAACGTATAACGTTATATAGAATAACCATATAACGTATAACGTTATATAGTTTTACGTTATAACGTATAACGATATATACTATTACGTAATAACGTATATCGTTATATAGTATTACCATATAACGTATAACGTTATATATTGTTACGTTATAACGTATAACGATATATACTATTAGCATATAACGTATAGCGTTATATATTGTTACGTTATAACGTATAACGATATATAGTATTACCATATAACGTATAACGTTACATAGTGTTACGTTATAACGTATAACGTTATGTAGCATTACCATATATCGTAAAACGATATATAGTGTTACGTTATAACGTATAACGATATATACTATTACGTAATAACGTATATCGTTATACAGTATTACCATATAACGTATAACGTTGTATATTGTTACGTTATAACGTATAACGATATATACTATTACGTAATAACGTATAACGATATATACTATTACGTAATAACGTATATCGTTATATAGCATTACCATATAACGTATGACGTTATATATTGTTACGTTTTAACGTATAACGATATATAGTATTACCATATAATGTATAACGTTATATATTGTTACGTTATAACGTATAACGATATATAGTATTACCATATAACGTATAACGTTATATAGTGTTACGTTATGACGTATAACGATATATACAATTACGTAATAACGTATATCGTTATATAGTATTACCATATAACGTATAACGTTATATAGTGATACGTTATAACGTATAACGTTATATAGTATTACCATATAAAGTATAACATTATATACTATTACGTAATAACGTATAACGATATATACTATTACGTAATAACGTATATCGTTATATAGCATTACCATATAACGCATGACGTTATATATTGTTACGTTTTAACGTATAACGATATATAGTATTACCATATAATGTATAACGTTATATATTGTTACGTTATAACGTATAACGATATATAGTATTACCATATAACGTATAACGTTATATAGTGTTACGTTATGACGTATAACGATATATACTATTACGTAATAACGTATAACGATATATAGTATTACCATATAACGTATAACGTTATATAGTGTTACGTTATGACGTATAACGATATATACTATTACGTAATAACGTATATCGTTATATAGTATTACCATATAACGTATAACGTTATATATTGTTACGTTATAACGTATAACGATATATACTATTAGCATATAACGTATAGCGTTATATATTGTAACGTTATAACGTATAACGATATATAGTATTACCATATAA
Source organism: Bombus affinis (assembly GCF_024516045.1). Lineage (NCBI taxonomy): Eukaryota > Metazoa > Arthropoda > Insecta > Hymenoptera > Apidae > Bombus > Bombus affinis. The sequence goes on along the minus strand of NW_026109016.1, from coordinate 32,570 downwards.
CGTATAACGTTACATAGTGTTACGTTATAACGTATAACGTTATGTAGCATTACCATATATCGTAAAACGATATATAGTGTTACGTTATAACGTATAGCGATATATACTATTACGTAATAACGTATATCGTTATATAGTATTACCATATAACGTATAACGTTATATAGTGTTACGTTATAACCTATAACGATATATACTAATACGTAATAACGTATATCGTTATATAGTATTACCATATAATGTATAACGTTATATATTGTTACGCAATAACGTATATCGTTATATAGTATTACCATATAATGTATAACGTTATATATTGTTACGTTATAACGTATAACTATATATACTATTACGTAATAACGTATATCGTTATATAGTCTTACCATATAACGTATAACGTTATATATTGTTACGTTGTAACGTATATCGTTATATAGCATTACCATATAACGTAAAACGATTTATACAATTACGTAATAACGTATACTGTTATATAGTATTACCATATAACGTATAACGTTATATAGTGTTACGTAATAACGTATAAAGCTATATACTAATACGTAATAACGTATATCGTTATATAGTATTACCATATAACGTGTAACGTTATATATTGTTACGTTATAACGTATAACGATATATACTATTACGTAATAACGTATAACGATATATACTATTACGTAATAACGTATATCGTTATATAGCATTACCATATAACGTATGACGTTATATATTGTTACGTTATAACTTATAACGATATATAGTATTACCATATAATGTATAATGTTATATAGTGTTACGTTATAACGTATAACGATATATACTATTACGTAATAACGTATATCGTTATATAGTATTACCATATAACGTATAACGTTATATAGTGATACGTTATAACGTATAACGTTATATAGTATTACCATATCAAGTATAACATTATATACTATTACGTAATAACGTATAAGATATATACTATTACGTAATAACGTATATCGTTATATAGCATTACCATATAACGTGTAACGTTATATATTGTTACGTTATAACGTATAACGATATATAGTATTACCATATAACGTATAACGTTATATAGCATTACCATATATCGTAAAACGATATATAGTGTTACGTTATAACGTATAACGATATATACTATTACGTAATAACGTATATCGTTATATAGTATTACCATATAACGTATAACGTTATATATTGTTACGTTATAACGTATAACGATATATACTATTACCATATAACGTATAACGATATATATTCTTACGTTATAACGTATAACGATATATACTATTACCATGTAACGTATAACGTTATATAGTGTTACGTTATAACGTATAAAGTTATATAGCATTACCATATATCGTAAAACGATATATAGTGTTACGTTATAACGTATAACGATATATACTATTACGTAATAACGTATATCGTTATATAGTATTACCATATAACGTATAACGTTATATATTGTTACGTTATAACGTATAACGATATATACTATTACCATATAACGTATAACGTTATATATTCTTACGTTATAACGTATAACGATATATACTATTACCATGTAACGTATAACGTTATATAGTGTTACGTTATAACGTATAAAGTTATATAGCATTACCATATAACGTATAACGTTATATAGTGTTACGTTATAACGTATAACGTTATATAGCATTACCATGTATCGTAAAACGATATATAGTGTTACGTTATAACGTATAACGATATATACTATTACGTAATAACGTATATCGTTATATAGTATTACCATATAACGTATAACGTTATATATTGTTACGTTATAACGTATAACGATATATACTATTACCATATAACGTATAACGTTATATATTGTTACGTTATAACGTATAACGATATATACTATTACGTAATAACGTATATCGTTATATAGTATTACCATATAACGTATAACGTTATATATTGTTACGTTATAACGTATAACGATATATACTATTACCATATAACGTATAACGTTATATATTGTTACGTTATAACGTATAACGATATATACTATTACCATATAACGTATAACGTTATATAGTGCTACGTTATAACGTATAACGTTATATAGCATTACCATGTATCGTAAAACGATATATAGTGTTACGTTATAACGTATAACGATATATACTATTACGTAATAACGTATATTGTTATATAGTATTACCACTTAACGTATTACGTTATATAGTGATACGTTATAACGTATAACGTTATATAGTATTACCATATAAAGTATTACATTATATAGTATTACGTAATAACGTATAACGATATACACTATTACGTAATAACGTATATCGTTATATAGCATTACCATATAACGTATAACGTTATATATTGTTACGTTATAACGTATAACGATATATAGTATTACCATATAATGTATAACGTTATATATTGTTACGTTATAACGTATAACTATATATACTATTACGTAATAACGTATATCGTTATATAGTCTTACCATATAACGTATAACGTTATATATTGTTACGTTGTAACGTATATCGTTATATAGCATTACCATATAACGTAAAACGATATATACAATTACGTAATAACGTATACTGTTATATAGTATTACCATATAACGTATAACGTTATATAGTGTTACGTAATAACGTATAACGCTATATACTAATACGTAATAACGTATATCGTTATATAGTATTACCATATAACGTGTAACGTTATATATAGTTACGTTATAACGTATAACGATATACTATTACGTAATAACGTATAACGATATATACTATTACGTAATAACGTATATCGTTATATAGCATTACCATATAACGTATGACGTTATATATTGTTACGTTATAACTTATAACGATATATAGTATTACCATATAATGTATAATGTTATATAGTGTTACGTTATAACGTATAACGATATATACTATTACGTAATAACGTATATCGTTATATAGTATTACCATATAACGTATAACGTTATATAGTGATACGTTATAACGTATAACGTTATATATAGTATTACCATATAAAGTATAACATTATATACTATTACGTAATAACGTATAACGATATATACTATTACGTAATAACGTATATCGTTATATAGCATTACCATATAACGTGTAACGTTATATATTGTTACGTTATAACGTATAACGATATATAGTATTACCATATAACGTATAACGTTATATAGCATTACCATATATCGTAAAACGATATATAGTGTTACGTTATAACGTATAACGATATATACTATTACGTAATAACGTATATCGTTATATAGTATTACCATATAACGTATAACGTTATATATTGTTACGTTATAACGTATAACGATATATACTATTACCATATAACGTATAACGATATATATTCTTACGTTATAACGTATAACGATATATACTATTACCATGTAACGTATAACGTTATATAGTGTTACGTTATAACGTATAAAGTTATATAGCATTACCATATAACGTATAACGTTATATAGTGTTACGTTATAACGTATAACGTTATATAGCATTACCATGTATCGTAAAACGATATATAGTGTTACGTTATAACGTATAACGATATATACTATTACGTAATAACGTATATCGTTATATAGTATTACCATATAACGTATAACGTTATATATTGTTACGTTATAACGTATAACGATATATACTATTACCATATAACGTATAACGTTATATATTGTTACGTTATAACGTATAACGATATATACTATTACCATATAACGTATAACGTTATATAGTGCTACGTTATAACGTATAACGATATATAGTATTACCATATAACGTATAACGTTATATAGTGTTACGTTATAACGTATATCGTTATATAGCATTACCATATAACGTAAAAGGATATATACTATTACGTAATAACGTATATTGTTATATAGTATTACCACTTAACGTATTACGTTATATAGTGATACGTTATAACGTATAACGTTATATAGTATTACCATATAAAGTATTACATTATATAGTATTACGTAATAACGTATAACGATATACACTATTACGTAATAACGTATATCGTTATATAGCATTACCATATAACGTATAACGTTATATATTGTTACGTTATAACGTATAACGATATATAGTATTACCATATAATGTATAACGTTATATAGTGTTACGTTATGACGTATAACGATATATACTATTACGTAATAACGTATATCGTTATACAGTATTACCATATAACGTATAACGTTATATATTGTTACGTTATAACGTATAACGATATATAGTATTACCATATAACGTATAACGTTATATATTGTTACGGTATAACGTATAACGTTATATAGCATTACCATATATCGTAAAACGATATATACTATTACGTAATAACGTATATTGTTATATAGTATTACCATACAACGTATAACGATATATACTATTACGTAATAACGTATAACGATATATACTATTTAGTAATAACGTATAACACTATATAGTATTACCATATAACGTATAACGTTATATATTGTTACGGTATAACGTATAACGATATATAGTATTACCATATAACGTATAATGTTATATATTGTTACGTTATAACGTATAACGATATATAGCATTACCATATAACGTATAACGTTATATAGTGTTACATTATAACGTATAACGTTATATAGCATTACCATATATCGTAAAACGATATATACTATTACGTAATAACGTATAACGTTATATAGAATTACCATATAACGTATAACGTTATATAGTGTTACGCTATAACGTATAGCTATATATACTATTATGTAATAACGTATATCGTTATATAGTATTACCATATAACGTATAACGTTATATATTGTTACGTTATAACGTATAACGATATATAGCATTACCATATAACGTATAACGTTATATAGTGTTACATTATAACGTATAACGTTATATAGCATTACCATATATCGTAAAACGATATATACTATTACGTAATAACGTATAACGATATATAGTATTACCATATAACGTATAACGTTATATAGTGTTACGTTATGACGTATAACGATATATACTATTACGTAATAACGTATATCGTTATATAGTATTACCATATAACGTATAACGTTATATATTGTTACGTTATATCGTATAACGATATATAGTATTACCATATAACGTATAACGTTATATATTGTTACGGTATAACGTATAACGATATATAGCATTACCATATATCGTAAAACGATATATACTATTACGTAATAACGCATATTGTTATATAGTATTACCATACAACGTATAACGATATATACTATTACGTAATAACGTATAACGATATATACTAATTAGTAATAACGTATAACACTATATAGTATTACCATATAACGTATAACGTTATATATTGTTACGTTATAACGTATAACGATATATACTATTACGTAATAACGTATATCGTTATATAGTATTACGTTATAACGTATAACGATATATAGTATTACCATATAACGTATAACGTTATATAGTGTTACGTTATAACGTATATCGTTATATAGCATTACCATATAACGTATAACGATATATACTATTACGTAATAACGTATATCGTTATATAGTATTACCATATAACGTATAACGTTATATATTGTTACGTTATAACGTATAACGATATATAGTATTACCATATAACGTATAACGTTATATAGTGTTACGTTATAACGTATATCGTTATATAGTGTTACGTTATAACGTATAACGTTATATAGCATTACCATATAAGGTAAAAGGATATATACTATTACGTAATAACATATAACGTTATATAGAATTACCATATAACGTATAACGTTATATAGTATTACGTTATAACGTATAACGATATATACTATTACGTAATAACGTATATCGTTATATAGTATTACCATATAACGTATAACGTTACATATTGTTACGTTATAACGTATAACGATATATAGTATTACCATATAACGTATAACGTTATATAGTGTTACGTTATAACGTATATCGTTATATAGCATTACCATATAACGTTAAAGGATATATACTATTACGTAATAACGTATATTGTTATATAGTATTACCACATAACGTATAACGTTATATAGTGATACGTTATAACGTACAACGCTATATAGTATTACCATATAAAGTATAACATTATATACTATTACGTAATAACGTATAACGACATATACTATTACGTAATATCGTATATCGTTATATAGTATTACCATATTACGTATAACGTTATATATTGTTACGTTATAACGTATAACGATATATAGTATTACCATATAACGTATAACGTTATATAGTGTTACGTTATAACGTATATCGTTATATAGCATTACCATATAACGTATAACGATATATACTATTACGTAATAACGTATATCGTTATATAGTATTACCATATAACGTATAACGTTATATATTGTTACGTTATAACGTATAACGATATATACTATTACGTAATAACGTATAACGATATATACTATTACGTAATAACGTATATCATTATATAGCATTACCATATAACGTATAACGTTATATAGCATTACCATATATCGTAAAACGACATATAGTGTTACTTTATAACGTATAACGATATATACTATTACGTGATAACGTATATTGTTATATAGTATTACCATATAACGTATAACGTTATATATTGTTACGTTATAACGTATAACGATATATACTATTACGTAATAACGTAAAACGATATATACTATTACGTAATAACGTATATCGTTATATAGCATTACCATATAACGTATAACGTTATATAGCATTACCATATATCGTAAAACGACATATAGTATTACGTTATAACGTATAACGATATACACTATTACGTAATAACGTATATCGTTATATAGCATCACCATATAACGTATAACGTTATATATTGTTACGTTATAACGTATAACGATATATAGTATTACCATATAACGTATAACGTTATATAGTGTTACGTTATAACGTATATCGTTATATAGCATTACCATATAACGTATAACGATATATACTATTACGTAATAACGTATATCGTTATATAGTATTACCATATAACGTATAACGTTATATATTGTTACGTTATAACGTATAACGATATATACTATTACGTAATAACGTAAAACGATATATACTATTACGTAATAACGTATATCGTTATATAGCATTACCATATAACGTATAACATTATATAGCATTACCATATATCGTAAAACGACATATAGTGTTACGTTATAACGTATAACGATATATACTATTACGTGATAACGTATATCGTTATATAGTATTACCACATAACGTATAACGTTATATATTGTTACGTTATAACGTATAACGATATATACTATTACCATATAACGTGTAACGTTATATATTGTTACGTTATAACGTATAACGATATATACTATTACCATATAACGTATAACGTTATATAGTGTTACGTTATAACGTATAACGTTATATAGCATTACCATATAAGGTAAAACGATATATACTATTACGTAATAACGTATAACGTTATATAGAATTACCATATAACGTATAACGTTATATAGAATTACCATATAACGTATAACGTTATATAGTATTACGTTATAACGTATAACGATATATACTATTACGTAATAACGTATATCGTTATATAGTATTACCATATAACGTATAACGTTACATATTGTTACGTTATAACGTATAACGATATATAGTATTACCATATAACGTATAACGTTATATAGTGTTACGTTATAACGTATATCGTTATATAGCATTACCATATAACGTAAAAGGATATATACTATTACGTAATAACGTATATTGTTATATAGTATTACCACATAACGTATAACGTTATATAGTGTTACGCTATAACGTATAGCTATATATACTATTACGTAATAACGTATATCGTTATATAGTATTACCATATAACTTATAACGTTATATAGTGTTACGTTATAACGTATATCGTTATATAGCATTACCATATAACGTAAAAGGATATATACTATTACGTAATAACGTATATTGTTATATAGTATTACCACTTAACGTATTACGTTATATAGTGATACGTTATAACGTATAACGTTATATAGTATTACCATATAAAGTATTACATTATATAGTATTACGTAATAACGTATAACGATATACACTATTACGTAATAACGTATATCGTTATATAGCATTACCATATAACGTATAACGTTATATATTGTTACGTTATAACGTATAACGATATATAGTATTACCATATAATGTATAACGTTATATAGTGTTACGTTATGACGTATAACGATATATACTATTACGTAATAACGTATATCGTTATACAGTATTACCATATAACGTATAACGTTATATATTGTTACGTTATAACGTATAACGATATATAGTATTACCATATAACGTATAACGTTATATATTGTTACGGTATAACGTATAACGTTATATAGCATTACCATATATCGTAAAACGATATATACTATTACGTAATAACGTATATTGTTATATAGTATTACCATACAACGTATAACGATATATACTATTACGTAATAACGTATAACGATATATACTATTTAGTAATAACGTATAACACTATATAGTATTACCATATAACGTATAACGTTATATATTGTTACGGTATAACGTATAACGATATATAGTATTACCATATAACGTATAATGTTATATATTGTTACGTTATAACGTATAACGATATATAGCATTACCATATAACGTATAACGTTATATAGTGTTACATTATAACGTATAACGTTATATAGCATTACCATATATCGTAAAACGATATATACTATTACGTAATAACGTATAACGTTATATAGAATTACCATATAACGTATAACGTTATATAGTGTTACGCTATAACGTATAGCTATATATACTATTATGTAATAACGTATATCGTTATATAGTATTACCATATAACGTATAACGTTATATATTGTTACGTTATAACGTATAACGATATATAGCATTACCATATAACGTATAACGTTATATAGTGTTACATTATAACGTATAACGTTATATAGCATTACCATATATCGTAAAACGATATATACTATTACGTAATAACGTATAACGATATATAGTATTACCATATAACGTATAACGTTATATAGTGTTACGTTATGAACGTATAACGATATATACTATTACGTAATAACGTATATCGTTATATAGTATTACCATATAACGTATAACGTTATATATTGTTACGTTATATCGTATAACGATATATAGTATTACCATATAACGTATAACGTTATATATTGTTACGGTATAACGTATAACGATATATAGCATTACCATATATCGTAAAACGATATATACTATTACGTAATAACGCATATTGTTATATAGTATTACCATACAACGTATAACGATATATACTATTACGTAATAACGTATAACGATATATACTAATTAGTAATAACGTATAACACTATATAGTATTACCATATAACGTATAACGTTATATATTGTTACGTTATAACGTATAACGATATATACTATTACGTAATAACGTATATCGTTATATAGTATTACGTTATAACGTATAACGATATATAGTATTACCATATAACGTATAACGTTATATAGTGTTACGTTATAACGTATATCGTTATATAGCATTACCATATAACGTATAACGATATATACTATTACGTAATAACGTATATCGTTATATAGTATTACCATATAACGTATAACGTTATATATTGTTACGTTATAACGTATAACGATATATACTATCACGTAATAACGTATAACGATATATACTATTACGTAATAACGTATATCATTATATAGCATTACCATATAACGTATAACGTTATATAGCATTACCATATATCGTAAAACGACATATAGTGTTACTTTATAACGTATAACGATATATACTATTACGTGATAACGTATATTGTTATATAGTATTACCATATAACGTATAACGTTATATATTGTTACGTTATAACGTATAACGATATATACTATTACGTAATAACGTAAAACGATATATACTATTACGTAATAACGTATATCGTTATATAGCATTACCATATAACGTATAACGTTATATAGCATTACCATATATCGTAAAACGACATATAGTGTTACGTTATAACGTATAACGATATACACTATTACGTAATAACGTATATCGTTATATAGCATCACCATATAACGTATAACGTTATATATTGTTACGTTATAACGTATAACGATATATAGTATTACCATATAACGTATAACGTTATATAGTGTTACGTTATAACGTATATCGTTATATAGCATTACCATATAACGTATAACGATATATACTATTACGTAATAACGTATATCGTTATATAGTATTACCATATAACGTATAACGTTATATATTGTTACGTTATAACGTATAACGATATATACTATTACGTAATAACGTAAAACGATATATACTATTACGTAATAACGTATATCGTTATATAGCATTACCATATAACGTATAACATTATATAGCATTACCATATATCGGAAAACGACATATAGTGTTACGTTATAACGTATAACGATATATACTATTACGTGATAACGTATATCGTTATATAGTATTACCATATAACGTATAACGTTATATATTGTTACGTTATAACGTATAACGATATATACTATTACCATATAACGTGTAACGTTATATATTGTTACGTTATAACGTATAACGATATATACTATTACCATATAACGTATAACGTTATATAGTGTTACGTTATAACGTATAACGTTATATAGCATTACCATATAAGGTAAAAGGATATATACTATTACGTAATAACATATAACGTTATATAGAATTACCATATAACGTATAACGTTATATAGTATTACGTTATAACGTATAACGATATATACTATTACGTAATAACGTATATCGTTATATAGTATTACCATATAACGTATAACGTTACATATTGTTACGTTATAACGTATAACGATATATAGTATTACCATATAACGTATAACGTTATATAGTGTTACGTTATAACGTATATCGTTATATAGCATTACCATATAACGTTAAAGGATATATACTATTACGTAATAACGTATATTGTTATATAGTATTACCACATAACGTATAACGTTATATAGTGATACGTTATAACGTACAACGCTATATAGTATTACCATATAAAGTATAACATTATATACTATTACGTAATAACGTATAACGACATATACTATTACGTAATATCGTATATCGTTATATAGTATTACCATATTACGTATAACGTTATATATTGTTACGTTATAACGTATAACGATATATAGTATTACCATATAACGTATAACGTTATATAGTGTTACGTTATAACGTATATCGTTATATAGCATTACCATATAACGTATAACGATATATACTTTACGTAATAACGTATATCGTTATATAGTATTACCATATAACGTATAACGTTATATATTGTTACGTTATAACGTATAACGATATATACTATACGTAATAACGTATAACGATATATACTATTACGTAATAACGTATATCATTATATAGCATTACCATATAACGTATAACGTTATATAGCATTACCATATATCGTAAAACGACATATAGTGTTACTTTATAACGTATAACGATATATACTATTACGTGATAACGTATATTGTTATATAGTATTACCATATAACGTATAACGTTATATATTGTTACGTTATAACGTATAACGATATATACTATTACGTAATAACGTAAAACGATATATACTATTACGTAATAACGTATATCGTTATATAGCATTACCATATACGTATAACGTTATATAGCATTACCATATATCGTAAAACGACATATAGTATTACGTTATAACGTATAACGATATACACTATTACGTAATAACGTATATCGTTATATAGCATCACCATATAACGTATAACGTTATATATTGTTACGTTATAACGTATAACGATATATAGTATTACCATATAACGTATAACGTTATATAGTGTTACGTTATAACGTATATCGTTATATAGCATTACCATATAACGTATAACGATATATACTATTACGTAATAACGTATATCGTTATATAGTATTACCATATAACGTATAACGTTATATATTGTTACGTTATAACGTATAACGATATATACTATTACGTAATAACGTAAAACGATATATACTATTACGTAATAACGTATATCGTTATATAGCATTACCATATAACGTATAACATTAATAGCATTACCATATATCGTAAAACGACATATAGTGTTACGTTATAACGTATAACGATATATACTATTACGTGATAACGTATATTCGTTATATAGTATTACCACATAACGTATAACGTTATATATTGTTACGTTATAACGTATAACGATATATACTATTACCATATAACGTGTAACGTTATATATTGTTACGTTATAACGTATAACGATATATACTAGTACCATATAACGTATAACGTTATATAGTGTTACGTTATAACGTATAACGTTATATAGCATTACCATATAAGGTAAAACGATATATACTATTACGTAATAACGTATAACGTTATATAGAATTACCATATAACGTATAACGTTATATAGAATTACCATATAACGTATAACGTTATATAGTATTACGTTATAACGTATAACGATATATACTATTACGTAATAACGTATATCGTTATATAGTATTACCATATAACGTATAACGTTACATATTGTTACGTTATAACGTATAACGATATATAGTATTACCATATAACGTATAACGTTATATAGTGTTACGTTATAACGTATATCGTTATATAGCATTACCATATAACGTAAAAGGATATATACTATTACGTAATAACGTATATTGTTATATAGTCTTACCACATAACGTATAACGTTATATAGTGTTACGCTATAACGTATAGCTATATATACTATTACGTAATAACGTATATCGTTATATAGTATTACCATATAACTTATAACGTTATATAGTGTTACGTTATAACGTATAACGATATATAGTATTACCATATAACGTATAACGTTATATAGTGTTACGTTATAACCTATAACGATATATACTAATACGTAATATCGTATATCGTTATATAGTATTACCATATAATGTATAACGTTATATATTGTTACGTAATTACGTATATCGTTATATAGTATTACCATATAATGTATAACGTTATATATTGTTACGTTATAACGTATAACGATATATACTATTACGTATTAACGTATATCGTTATATAGCATTACCATATAACGTATAACGTTATATATTGTTACGTTATAACGTATAACGATATATACTATTACGTAATAACGTAAAACGATATATACTATTACGTAATAACGTATATCGATATATAGCATTACCATATAACGTATAACGTTATATAGCATTACCATATATCGTAAAACGACATATAGTGTTACGTTATAACGTATAACGATATATACTATTACGTGATAACGTATATCGTTATATAGTATTACCATATAACGTATAACGTTATATATTGTTACGTTATAACGTATAACGATATATACTATTACCATATAACGTGTAACGTTATATATTGTTACGTTATAACGTATAACGATATATACTATTACCATATAACGTATAACGTTATATAGTGTTACGTTATAACGTATAACGTTATATAGCATTACCATATAAGGTAAAACGATATATACTATTACGTAATAACGTATAACGTTATATAGAATTACCATATAACGTATAACGTTATATAGTATTACGTTATAACGTATAACGATATATACTATTACGTAATAACGTATATCGTTATATAGTATTACCATATAACGTATAACGTTATATATTGTTACGTTATAACGTATAACGATATATAGTATTACCATATAACGTATAACGTTATATAGTGTTACGTTATAACGTATATCGTTATATAGCATTACCATATAACGTAAAAGGATATATACTATTACGTAATAACGTATATTGTTATATAGTATTACCACTTAACGTATTACGTTATATAGTGATACGTTATAACGTATAACGTTATATAGTATTACCATATAAAGTATAACATTATATAGTATTACGTAATAACGTATAACGATATACACTATTACGTAATAACGTATATCGTTATATAGCATTACCATATAACGTATAACGTTATATATTGTTACGTTATAATGTATATCGATATATAGTATTACCATATAACGTATAACGTTATATAGTGTTACGTTATGACGTATAACGATATATACTATTACGTAATAACGTATATCGCTATATAGTATTACCATATAGCGTATAACGTTATATATTGTTACGTTATAACGTATAACGATATGTACTATTACGTAATAACGTAAAACGATATATACTATTACGTAATAACGTATATCGTTATATAGCATTACCATATAACGTGTAACGTTATATAGCATTACCATATATCGTAAAACGACATATAGTGTTACGTTATAACGTATAACGATATATACTATTACGTGATAACGTATATCGTTATATAGCATTACCATATAACGTATAACGTTATATAGCATTACCATATATCGTAAAACGACATATAGTGCTACGTTATAACGTATAACGATATATACTATTACGTGATAACGTATATCGTTATATAGTATTACCATATAACTTATAACGTTATATAGTGTTACGTTATAACGTATAACGATATATACTATTACGTAATAACGTATATCGTTATATAGTATTACCATATAACGTATAACGTTATATATTGTTACGTTATAACGTATAACGATATATACTATTACCATATAACGTATAACGTTATATATTCTTACGTTATAACGTATAACGATATATACTATTACCATGTAACGTATAACGTTATATAGTGTTACGTTATAACGTATAAAGTTATATAGCATTACCATATAACGTATAACGTTATATAGTGTTACGTTATAACGTATAACGTTATATAGCATTACCATGTATCGTAAAACGATATATAGTGTTACGTTATAACGTATAACGATATATACTATTACGTAATAACGTATATCGTTATATAGTATTACCATATAACGTATAACGTTATATATTGTTACGTTATAACGTATAACGATATATACTATTACCATATAACGTATAACGTTATATATTGTTACGTTATAACGTATAACGATATATACTATTACCATATAACGTATAACGTTATATAGTGCTACGTTATAACGTATAACGATATATAGTATTACCATATAACGTATAACGTTATATAGTGTTACGTTATAACGTATATCGTTATATAGCATTACCATATAACGTAAAAGGATATATACTATTACGTAATAACGTATATTGTTATATAGTATTACCACTTAACGTATTACGTTATATAGTGATACGTTATAACGTATAACGTTATATAGTATTACCATATAAAGTATTACATTATATAGTATTACGTAATAACGTATAACGATATACACTATTACGTAATAACGTATATCGTTATATAGCATTACCATATAACGTATAACGTTATATATTGTTACGTTATAACGTATAACGATATATAGTATTACCATATAATGTATAACGTTATATAGTGTTACGTTATGACGTATAACGATATATACTATTACGTAATAACGTATATCGTTATACAGTATTACCATATAACGTATAACGTTATATATTGTTACGTTATAACGTATAACGATATATAGTATTACCATATATCGTATAACGTTATATATTGTTACGGTATAACGTATAACGTTATATAGCATTACCATATATCGTAAAACGATATATACTATTACGTAATAACGTATATTGTTATATAGTATTACCATACAACGTATAACGATATATACTATTACGTAATAACGTATAACGATATATACTATTTAGTAATAACGTATAACACTATATAGTATTACCATATAACGTATAACGTTATATATTGTTACGGTATAACGTATAACGATATATAGTATTACCATATAACGTATAATGTTATATATTGTTACGTTATAACGTATAACGATATATAGCATTACCATATAACGTATAACGTTATATAGTGTTACATTATAACGTATAACGTTATATAGCATTACCATATATCGTAAAACGATATATACTATTACGTAATAACGTATAACGTTATATAGAATTACCATATAACGTATAACGTTATATAGTGTTACGCTATAACGTATAGCTATATATACTATTATGTAATTACGTATATCGTTATATAGTATTACCATATAACGTATAACGTTATATATTGTTACGTTATAACGTATAACGATATATAGCATTACCATATAACGTATAACGTTATATAGTGTTACATTATAACGTATAACGTTATATAGCATTACCATATATCGTAAAACGATATATACTATTACGTAATAACGTATAACGATATATAGTATTACCATATAACGTATAACGTTATATAGTGTTACGTTATGACGTATAACGATATATACTATTACGTAATAACGTATATCGTTATATAGTATTACCATATAACGTATAACGTTATATATTGTTACGTTATATCGTATAACGATATATAGTATTACCATATAACGTATAACGTTATATATTGTTACGGTATAACGTATAACGATATATAGCATTACCATATATCGTAAAACGATATATACAATTACGTAATAACGCATATTGTTATATAGTATTACCATACAACGTATAACGATATATACTATTACGTAATAACGTATAACGATATATACTAATTAGTAATAACGTATAACACTATATAGTATTACCATATAACGTATAACGTTATATATTGTTACGTTATAACGTATAACGATATATACTATTACGTAATAACGTATACCGTTATATAGTATTACGTTATAACGTATAACGATATATAGTATTACCATATAACGTATAACGTTATATAGTGTTACGTTATAACGTATATCGTTATATAGCATTACCATATAACGTATAACGATATATACTATTACGTAATAACGTATATCGTTATATAGTATTACCATATAACGTATAACGTTATATATTGTTACGTTATAACGTATAACGATATATACTATTACGTAATAACGTATAACGATATATACTATTACGTAATAACGTATATCATTATATAGCATTACCATATAACGTATAACGTTATATAGCATTACCATATATCGTAAAACGACATATAGTGTTACTTTATAACGTATAACGATATATACTATTACGTGATAACGTATATTGTTATATAGTATTACCATATAACGTATAACGTTATATATTGTTACGTTATAACGTATAACGATATATACTATTACGTAATAACGTTAAAACGATATATACTATTACGTAATAACGTATATCGTTATATAGCATTACCATATAACGTATAACGTTATATAGCATTACCTTACGTAACGATATCGTAATATAGTGTTACGTTATAACGTATAACGATATACACTATTACGTAATACGTATATCGTTATATAGATTCACCATATAACGTATAACGTTATATATTGTTACGTTATAACGTATAACGATATATATAGGTACCATATAACGTATAACGTTATAGTGTTACGTTTACGTATAACGTATATCGTAATATAACGTATAACGATATATACGTATTACGTTATAAGTATACGTATAACGTTACGTATACGTATAACGATATATACTATTACGTAATAACGTAAAACGATATATACTATTTACGTAATAACGTAACGATATATACTAGTTACGTAATAACGTATAACTTATAGATTACATATATCGTATCGTACATATAGTTACGTTATAAGCTATAACATATATCGTAATCGACATATAGTGTACGTTAACGTATAACGTTATATACGTATAACGTTCATATAACGTATTAACGTTTATATATTGTTACGTTATAACGTATAACGATATATACTATTACCATATAACGTGTAACGTTATATATTCTTACGTTATAACGTATAACGATATATACTATTACCATATAACGTATAACGTTATATAGTGTTACGTTATAACGTATAACGTTATATAGCATTACCATATAAGGTAAAACGATATATACTATTACGTAATAACATATAACGTTATATAGAATTACCATATAACGTATAACGTTATATAGTATTACGTTATAACGTATAACGATATATACTATTACGTAATAACGTATATCGTTATATAGTATTACCATATAACGTATAACGTTACATATTGTTACGTTATAACGTATAACGATATATAGTATTACCATATAACGTATAACGTTATATAGTGTTACGTTATAACGTATATCGTTATATAGCATTACCATATAACGTTAAAGGATATATACTATTACGTAATAACGTATATTGTTATATAGTATTACCACATAACGTATAACGTTATATAGTGATACGTTATAACGTACAACGCTATATAGTATTACCATATAAAGTATAACATTATATACTATTACGTAATAACGTATAACGACATATACTATTACGTAATATCGTATATCGTTATATAGTATTACCATATTACGTATAACGTTATATATTGTTACGTTATAACGTATAACGATATATAGTATTACCATATAACGTATAACGTTATATAGTGTTACGTTATAACGTATATCGTTATATAGCATTACCATATAACGTATAACGATATATACTATTACGTAATAACGTATATCGTTATATAGTATTACCATATAACGTATAACGTTATATATTGTTACGTTATAACGTATAACGATATATACTTGTCGGAGATGTAGAGACATCGAGCCTTTCTTTTGGAAGATTTCTCAATATTTGGGCTCGGGGTGACATAACTGGTCGCCGAACGTAGCCACGGTCACGGGATGAACGAAATGTTTTACAAAGGAGGTTCCAGTGTTAACGGATACGCTGTATAAACAATCAAGTCTTGATCAGGAGCAATGCTGGTTTATGTGGAACTGCCTAGTTACGGCGCTTGGGAATTTGTTGATATTCCCGATCGATATGTATTTGATATATGTTACTGTATCTGTCTTTTATTTTGCAATCTCCTTGGAGAGTTTACTGTCATCGTCTTGGAGTCAGTCTTAGAGAAACCCTGTGCCTGAGTGAACGTGTCAGTGTGCTATCAAAAATATATTAAAACGTACAGAAAGTTTCCCGTTGACCGTGGATTCGTTACAGAACCCAAGAATATTATTAAAAGCATTTGTTTACTTATTAACATCATGATGGCAAATGCTAACGAAGAATCGTCTCGCGCTCGAAATCCAAACGACAATACGACATCAGAAGTGGGATACGTGCCGTTTATTACTATGCAAGAGCATTTGACTGTTATGCGAGAGTTGATTCAGACGCTAGTGCAAAAACCGAAAGAAGAACCTAAAAAATTATCGCTTCCGCGCTTTAATCCTGAAATTGCGGGTTCTGACTCAGCTGCATGGTGTGCAGTTGTTAATTTGTATATGAAAGAGAATCCTTTACAAGGCAGTGCGTTGTTTTCTGCTTTAAGTAGCGCACTGGAAGGATCAGCAGCAAAGAGAATCCTTTACAAGGCAGTGCGTTGTTTTCTGCTTTAAGTAGCGCACTGGAAGGATCAGCAGCACAATGGCTTACGCAAGTGCTAGTAGGTAGAGAAGTTACCTGGACAAAATTTAAAGACCTATTTATTGCGCGTTTTGGTGGTAGAGAAACAGCAACTTCGGCGTTAATGAAAATGTCCAACGAAAAACCACTGAAGGATGAAACCTTGGGAGCATTTGGAATTCGTCTTCGCTCTCTCTTGAAAGCGAGGTGGGAAAATTCAACTATAGCTGAGGTGATCAATGCTTCTGTCCTTTTCCAATTGGCTTCGCATGATCAACGAATTGAGCGAATAGCACTTACAACTGATATCAAGACAGAGGATCAATTTCTAAGTGAAATGAGAGCATTCTCCTTTGCGAAGAAGAGGTCTGTGTCTTCGTCGGATAACTCTTCTGCGGCTCCTGAAGCAAAACGATATAAGATTTCTGATTTCTACCGAAACAAATGTCATTACTGTGGTAACTACGGTCATAAAGTAGAGGATTGTCAGAGAAGAATAAAATTTGGAAAGCAGAAGAACATACAGAACTCGGAGGAAAGGCTAGCTCGGAGGAAAGCTACATCATCAAAAGTGACATGCTTTAAGTGTCGCGAGGAGGGACATATTGCGCCTTATTGTCCGCTGTTGCGGAAGGGGAAAAATAACAATAATACACCAAAGGGAAGCAATGATTATAATAATGAGCGTCGGGTCGACTTCTGTGTTACGGAAACTTCAATGGGTAGATTAACTCATCTGGCTGAGTCGTTTCCATTTTATTTTGATTCTGGAGCAGAGTGTTCGCTGATTAAAGAATCTGTGGCTTTGAGATTTTCCGGTAAAAGAGAGACGAATGTAGTAGTGATGCGAGGAATAGGAAATACTACCATTAAGAGTACTTTACAAATTTTGTCTGTTGTGTGTATTAACGAATTTACGTTGGAGATAGTTTTCCATGTCCTTGCTGATAAATATTTAAAATATGACATAATGATTGGTCGTGAAATTTTGAGCCGGGGTTTTGATATAAAAATCACTCAAAATAGTGTTGCTATTAGTAGAACAAAAGTAATTAAAGTAATTAATGTGTGTAATAAAGGCACTAAAAATGAGATTAATATTAATGATGTTGATACTGAAGTTATAGGAGAAGATAAAAGCCGATTAATTTCTGTTCTTGAAAAATTTAAAGATTCATTTATTATGGGTTTTCCACGTGTTCGTGTGAATACGGGCCAAATGGAGATACGATTGATTGATCCTAATGTCACAGTACAAAGAAGTCCTTATAGACTTAGTGAGGAAGAGCGTAGGCTTGTTCGTGAAAGAATAAACAAATTAATGGAAGCAGAAATTATTCGGCCCAGTAATTCTCCTTTTGCCAGCCCTATATTACTTGTTAAAAAGAAAGATGGCTCAGATAGATTATGTGTAGACTACCGGGAGTTAAATAAAAATACGGTTGCGGATCGGTATCCTTTACCACTTATTGCAGATCAGATTGCGAGGTTGAGACAGGCTAAATACTTTATAAGTCTGGATATGGCTAGTGGTTTCCACCAAATCCCTATTCATCCTAATTCGGCAGGGTTTACAGCGTTTGTTACCCCAGATGGACAATACGAGTATGTGACAATGCCGTTTGGGTTGAAAAATGCTCCATCTGTTTTCCAAAGAGCCATTTTCAAAGCTTTAGGTGAACTTGCTTATTCGTATGTTATTGTATATTTGGACGATGTTTTGATTATTGCTGATACGATAGATCAAGCTTTAAAAAGATTGGATATCGTGTTGAAAACTCTTGTGGAAGCTGGTTTTTCTTTTAACTTCGCAAAATGCTCTTTCCTAAAAACAACAGTACTCTATTTAGGATATGTAATTCATAACGGGGAGGTAAGCCCGAACCCGGGAAAGATACAAGCTTTGAGTTCTTTACCCCCTCCAACGACAGTCACACAGCTTAGACAGTTTATTGGACTGGCTTCTTACTTCCGAAAATTTATTCCAAAATTTTCACAAATAATGAAGCCTTTATATGCACTCACTTCCAGTAATAAGAACATAAATTGGACAGATAGGCACGAAAGCATAAGACAAAAGGTAATTTCTATATTGACTGATGCGCCAGTGTTGATTATATTTGATCCAAAATATCCAATAGAGTTACATACTGATGCAAGTATGGATGGATATGGGGCTATTCTTATGCAAAAGGTAGAAGGTAAGAACAGAGTAGTAGAATATTTTAGCAAAAGAACTAGCCCTGCGGAATCTAGGAACCATTCATATGAATTAGAGACGTTGGCGGAAGTGAATGCTGTTAAGCATTTCCGTCACTATTTACACGGACGAGAATTTCTTGTTGTAACTGATTGCAATTCTTTAAAAGCATCAAGTAAAAAGGTGAATTTAAATGATAGAGTACACAGGTGGTGGGCTTATCTACAAACCTTCAATTTTGACATTGTATATCGAGAAGGTAAACGTATGACTCACGTAGATTTCTTTTCACGGAACCCCATAGAAATAGAACGAATTAAAAATAACAAAATTAAAGAAAAAGAGATTAATTTGACTGAAATTTCTGAAGGATGGTTGTTAGTGGAGCAACGTCGTGATCATCAAATTTTGGAGATTGTAACAAAGTTGCAAAATGATGAACTCACAGAGGACATTGCGTGTACATATGAATTACGGTCTGGTACTCTTTATCGTAAGATACAAAGGAAAGGTTGGGATAAAACGCTTGAGAAGTTATACGAGTATTACTGGTTCGAAGGAATGGCGAAATATGTTCACAAATTCGAAGAGAACTGTCATGCTTGTCAGGTTTCTAAAGCAAGTTCGGGCAAACCACAAGCCGAACTCCACCCTATACCTAAGACCAGCATACCTTGGCATACGGTGCACATGGACATAACGGGTAAGTTGAGTGGAAAAAGTGATTTAAAGGAATATGTCATTGTTTTGATTGATGCTTTTACAAAATTTGTGTATTTACATCATACTCGTAAAATAGATTCTTTAAATACAGTAAAGGCGCTTAAGTCAGCAATATTTTTATTCGGCAGTCCTTACCGAGTTATAGCGGATCAGGGTAGATGTTTTACTGGGCCAATGGTCAGGTGGAGCGTGTCATGGGAACCTTAAAAAACATGTTTACAACTGTGGAAACGACTGGTCGATCTTGGCAAGAGGCGATTGGTGAAATACAATTGGCTTTAAATTGCACCACCAATCGTGTGACTAAATCAAGTCCTTTGGAATTACTAATTGGGAAAACAGCAAGACCTTATGGTTTATTGCTTCCCGATGACTTTGAAGAAAAGGAAGTAGATATCTCCAATGTAAGACAGCAGGCTATACAAAACATAGAGTCAAACGCTAGATATGATAAGGAAAGATTTGATAAAACTAAGGCCAATATAGTTAAATTTAATCTTGGAGACTTTGTATTACGTAAAAATGAAGAAAGAAATCAAACAAAATTAGATCCTAAGTACAGGGGTCCATTTATAATAGCAGAGATTTTGGAAGGAGATAGATATATTTTAAAAACGATGGATGGCAAACGGTCGTATAAGTACAGTCATGATAAGTTAAGGAAAATGCCAGATGGTTGTATTCCTGCTGAGTTGGATGTGTGTAGTGATGATATCGGCAACGACAGTGACGATTGAGGTACAGTGATTGAGAAGGAATGTTTTGATCATAACATTTCACACACGCCCAATGTGGTGTTGTGAAGTAATTTAGTGTTTCACACACGCCCAATGTGGTGTTGTGAAGTAATTTGGTGTTTCACACACGCCCAATGTGGTGTTGTGAAGTAATTTGGTGTTTCACACACGCCCAGTGTGGTGTTGTGAAGTAATTTGGTGTTTCACACACGCCCAGTGTGGTGTTGTGAAGTAATTTGGTGTTTCACACACGCCCAGTGTGGTGTTGTGAAGTAATTTGGTGTTTCACACACGCCCAGTGTGGTGTTGTGATATAATTTGGTATATTCATGTATAAGAGTAGTACTGTGATGTGTTCTGGTGAGAGATTGAGAAGTCTAATGACTGGAGGATTAGAGGATGCAACTAAATAACAGTTTTGGAGAAAGACATTGTAATATGACAGATTGTTGTTTATGTTTGTTAACAAATATTTAGTAAGAATCTTTGTTGTTGTGGTGGACCCTTGGCTTATTAGAATGTTTTGTTAAATTATAAAAGATGTTAAATTGAGTCTAATGTTAAGAAAACCGAATATTTTAGATGCACCCGAGGACGGGTGATTGTCAGGATGGCCGTGTCGGAGATGTAGAGACATCGAGCCTTTCTTTTGGAAGATTTCTCAATATTTGGGCTCGGGGTGACATAACTGGTCGCCGAACGTAGCCACGGTCACGGGATGAACGAAATGTTTTACAAAGGAGGTTCCAGTGTTAACGGATACGCTGTATAAACAATCAAGTCTTGATCAGGAGCAATGCTGGTTTATGTGGAACTGCCTAGTTACGGCGCTTGGGAATTTGTTGATATTCCCGATCGATATGTATTTGATATATGTTACTGTATCTGTCTTTTATTTTGCAATCTCCTTGGAGAGTTTACTGTCATCGTCTTGGAGTCAGTCTTAGAGAAACCCTGTGCCTGAGTGAACGTGTCAGTGTGCTATCAAAAATATATTAAAACGTACAGAAAGTTTCCCGTTGACCGTGGATTCGTTACAGAACCCAAGAATATTATTAAAAGCATTTGTTTACTTATTAACATCATGATGGCAAATGCTAACGAAGAATCGTCTCGCGCTCGAAATCCAAACGACAATACGACATACTATTACGTAATAACGTATAACGATATATACTATTACGTAATAACGTATATCATTATATAGTATTACCATATAACGTATAACGTTATATATTGTTACGTAATTACGTATATCGTTATATAGTATTACCATATAATGTATAACGTTATATATTGTTACGTTATAACGTATAACGATATATACTATTACGTATTAACGTATATCGTTATATAGCATTACCATATAACGTATAACGTTATATATTGTTACGTTATAACGTATAACGATATATACTATTACGTAATAACGTAAAACGATATATACTATTACGTAATAACGTATATCGATATATAGCATTACCATATAACGTATAACGTTATATAGCATTACCATATATCGTAAAACGACATATAGTGTTACGTTATAACGTATAACGATATATACTATTACGTGATAACGTATATCGTTATATAGTATTACCATATAACGTATAACGTTATATATTGTTACGTTATAACGTATAACGATATATACTATTACCATATAACGTGTAACGTTATATATTGTTACGTTATAACGTATAACGATATATACTATTACCATATAACGTATAACGTTATATAGTGTTACGTTATAACGTATAACGTTATATAGTGTTACGTTATAACGTATAACGTTATATAGCATTACCATATAAGGTAAAACGATATATACTATTACGTAATAACGTATAACGTTATATAGAATTACCATATAACGTATAACGTTATATAGTATTACGTTATAACGTATAACGATATATACTATTACGTAATAACGTATATCGTTATATAGTATTACCATATAACGTATAACGTTATATATTGTTACGTTATAACGTATAACGATATATAGTATTACCATATAACGTATAACGTTATATAGTGTTACGTTATAACGTATATCGTTATATAGCATTACCATATAACGTAAAAGGATATATACTATTACGTAATAACGTATATTGTTATATAGTATTACCACTTAACGTATTACGTTATATAGTGATACGTTATAACGTATAACGTTATATAGTATTACCATATAAAGTATAACATTATATAGTATTACGTAATAACGTATAACGATATACACTATTACGTAATAACGTATATCGTTATATAGCATTACCATATAACGTATAACGTTATATATTGTTACGTTATAATGTATATCGATATATAGTATTACCATATAACGTATAACGTTATATAGTGTTACGTTATGACGTATAACGATATATACTATTACGTAATAACGTATATCGCTATATAGTATTACCATATAGCGTATAACGTTATATATTGTTACGTTATAACGTATAACGTTATATAGTGTTACATTATAACGTATAACGTTATATAGTGTTACATTATAACGTATAACGTTATATAGCATTACCATATATCGTAAAACGACATATAGTGTTACGTTATAACGTATAACGATATATACTATTACGTAATAACGTATATCGTTATATAGTATTACCATATAACGTATAACGTTATATATTGTTACGTTATAACGTATAACGATATATACTATTACGTAATAACGTATAACGATATATACTATTACGTAATAACGTATATCATTATATAGCATTACCATATAACGTATAACGTTATATAGCATTACCATATATCGTAAAACGACACATAGTGTTACTTTATAACGTATAACGATATATACTATTACGTGATAACGTATATTGTTATATAGTATTACCATATAACGTATAACGTTATATATTGTTACGTTATAACGTATAACGATATATACTATTACGTAATAACGTAAAACGATATATACTATTACGTAATAACGTATATCGTTATATAGCATTACCATATAACGTATAACGTTATATAGCATTACCATATATCGTAAAACGACATATAGTGTTACGTTATAACGTATAACGATATACACTATTACGTAATAACGTATATCGTTATATAGCATCACCATATAACGTATAACGTTATATATTGTTACGTTATAACGTATAACGATATATAGTATTACCATATAACGTATAACGTTATATAGTGTTACGTTATAACGTATATCGTTATATAGCATTACCATATAACGTATAACGATATATACTATTACGTAATAACGTATATCGTTATATAGTATTACCATATAACGTATAACGTTATATATTGTTACGTTATAACGTATAACGATATATACTATTACGTAATAACGTAAAACGATATATACTATTACGTAATAACGTATATCGTTATATAGCATTACCATATAACGTATAACATTATATAGCATTACCATATATCGTAAATCGACATATAGTGTTACGTTATAACGTATAACGATATATACTATTACGTGATAACGTATATCGTTATATAGTATTACCATATAACGTATAACGTTATATATTGTTACGTTATAACGTATAACGATATATACTATTACCATATAACGTGTAACGTTATATATTCTTACGTTATAACGTATAACGATATATACTATTACCATATAACGTATAACGTTATATAGTGTTACGTTATAACGTATAACGTTATATAGCATTACCATATAAGGTAAAACGATATATACTATTACGTAATAACATATAACGTTATATAGAATTACCATATAACGTATAACGTTATATAGTATTACGTTATAACGTATAACGATATATACTATTACGTAATAACGTATATCGTTATATAGTATTACCATATAACGTATAACGTTACATATTGTTACGTTATAACGTATAACGATATATAGTATTACCATATAACGTATAACGTTATATAGTGTTACGTTATAACGTATATCGTTATATAGCATTACCATATAACGTTAAAGGATATATACTATTACGTAATAACGTATATTGTTATATAGTATTACCACATAACGTATAACGTTATATAGTGATACGTTATAACGTACAACGCTATATAGTATTACCATATAAAGTATAACATTATATACTATTACGTAATAACGTATAACGACATATACTATTACGTAATATCGTATATCGTTATATAGTATTACCATATTACGTATAACGTTATATATTGTTACGTTATAACGTATAACGATATATAGTATTACCATATAACGTATAACGTTATATAGTGTTACGTTATAACGTATATCGTTATATAGCATTACCATATAACGTATAACGATATATACTATTACGTAATAACGTATATCGTTATATAGTATTACCATATAACGTATAACGTTATATATTGTTACGTTATAACGTATAACGATATATACTATTACGTAATAACGTATAACGATATATACTATTACGTAATAACGTATATCATTATATAGTATTACCATATAACGTATAACGTTATATATTGTTACGTAATTACGTATATCGTTATATAGTATTACCATATAATGTATAACGTTATATATTGTTACGTTATAACGTATAACGATATATACTATTACGTATTAACGTATATCGTTATATAGCATTACCATATAACGTATAACGTTATATATTGTTACGTTATAACGTATAACGATATATACTATTACGTAATAACGTAAAACGATATATACTATTACGTAATAACGTATATCGATATATAGCATTACCATATAACGTATAACGTTATATAGCATTACCATATATCGTAAAACGACATATAGTGTTACGTTATAACGTATAACGATATATACTATTACGTGATAACGTATATCGTTATATAGTATTACCATATAACGTATAACGTTATATATTGTTACGTTATAACGTATAACGATATATACTATTACCATATAACGTGTAACGTTATATATTGTTACGTTATAACGTATAACGATATATACTATTACCATATAACGTATAACGTTATATAGTGTTACGTTATAACGTATAACGTTATATAGTGTTACGTTATAACGTATAACGTTATATAGCATTACCATATAAGGTAAAACGATATATACTATTACGTAATAACGTATAACGTTATATAGAATTACCATATAACGTATAACGTTATATAGTATTACGTTATAACGTATAACGATATATACTATTACGTAATAACGTATATCGTTATATAGTATTACCATATAACGTATAACGTTATATATTGTTACGTTATAACGTATAACGATATATAGTATTACCATATAACGTATAACGTTATATAGTGTTACGTTATAACGTATATCGTTATATAGCATTACCATATAACGTAAAAGGATATATACTATTACGTAATAACGTATATTGTTATATAGTATTACCACTTAACGTATTACGTTATATAGTGATACGTTATAACGTATAACGTTATATAGTATTACCATATAAAGTATAACATTATATAGTATTACGTAATAACGTATAACGATATACACTATTACGTAATAACGTATATCGTTATATAGCATTACCATATAACGTATAACGTTATATATTGTTACGTTATAATGTATATCGATATATAGTATTACCATATAACGTATAACGTTATATAGTGTTACGTTATGACGTATAACGATATATACTATTACGTAATAACGTATATCGCTATATAGTATTACCATATAGCGTATAACGTTATATATTGTTACGTTATAACGTATAACGTTATATAGTGTTACATTATAACGTATAACGTTATATAGTGTTACATTATAACGTATAACGTTATATAGCATTACCATATATCGTAAAACGACATATAGTGTTACGTTATAACGTATAACGATATATACTATTACGTAATAACGTATATCGTTATATAGTATTACCATATAACGTATAACGTTATATAGTGTTACATTATAACGTATAACGTTATATAGTGTTACATTATAACGTATAACGTTATATAGTGTTACATTATAACGTATAACGTTATATAGCATTACCATATATCGTAAAACGATATATACTATTACGTAATAACGTATAACGTTATATAGAATTACCATATAACGTATAACGTTATATAGTGTTACGCTATAACGTATAGCTATATATACTATTACGTAATAACGTATATCGTTATATAGTATTACCATATAACTTATAACGTTATATAGTGTTACGTTATAACGTATAACGATATATAGTATTACCATATAACGTATAACGTTATATAGTGTTACGTTATAACCTATAACGATATACACTAATACGTAATATCGTATATCGTTATATAGTATTACCATATAATGTATAACGTTATATATTGTTACGTAATTACGTATATCGTTATATAGTATTACCATATAAGGTAAAACGATATATACTATTACGTAATAACGTACAACGCTATATAGTATTACCATATAACGTATAACGTTATATATTGTTACGTTATAACGCATAACGATATATAGCATTACCATATAACGTATAACGTTATATAGCATTACCATATATCGTAAAACGACATATAGTGTTACGTTATAACGTATAACGATATATACTATTACGTAATAACGTATATCGTTATATAGTATTACCATATAACGTATAACGTTATATATTGTTACGTTATAACGTATAGCGATATATACTATTACCATATAACGTATAACGTTATATAGTGTTAAGTTATAACGTATAACGTTATATAGCATTACCATATAAGGTAAAACGATATATACTATTACGTAATAACGTACAACGCTATATAGTATTACCATATAACGTATAACGTTATATACTGTTACGTTATAACGCATAACGATATATAGCATTACCATATAACGTATAACGTTATATAGCATTACCATATATCGTAAAACGACATATAGTGTTACGTTATAACGTATAACGATATATACTATTACGTGATAACGTATATCGTTATATAGTATTACCATATAACGTATAACGTTATATATTGTTACGTTATAACGTATAACGATATATACTATTACCATATAACGTGTAACGTTATATATTGTCACTTTATAACGTATAACGATATATACTATTACCATATAACGTATAACGTTATATAGTGTTACGTTATAACGTATAACGTTATATAGCATTACCATATAAGGTAAAACGATATATACTATTACGTAATAACGTATAACGTTATATAGAATTACCATATAACGTATAACGTTATATAGTATTACGCTATAACGTATAACGATATATACTATTACGTAATAACGTATATCGTTATATAGTATTACCATATAACGTATAACGTTATATATTGTTACGTTATAACGTATAACGATATATAGTATTACCATATAACGTATAACGTTATATAGTGTTACTTTATAACGTATATCGTTATATAGCATTACCATATAACGTAAAAGGATATATACTATTACGTAATAACGTATATTGTTATATAGTATTATCTCTTAACGTATTACGTTATATAGTGATACGTTATAACGTATAACGTTATATAGTATTACCATATAAAGTATAACATTATATAGTATTACGTAATAACGTATAACGATATACACTATTACGTAATAACGTATATCGTTATATAGCATTACCATATAACGTATAACGTTATATATTGTTACGTTATAATGTATAACGATATATAGTATTACCATATAACGTATAACGTTATATAGTGTTACGTTATGACGTATAACGATATATACTATTACGTAATAACGTATATCGTTATATAGTATTACCACATAACGTATAACGTTATATAGTGATACGTTATAACGTACAACGCTATATAGTATTACCATATAAAGTATAACATTATATACTATTACGTAATAACGTATAACGACATATACTATTACGTAATATCGTATATCGTTATATAGTATTACCATATAACGTATAACGTTATATATTGTTACGTTATAACGTATAACGATATATAGTATTACCATATAACGTATAACGTTATATATTGTTACGGTATAACGTATAACGTTATATAGCATTACCATATATCGTAAAACGATATATACTATTACGTAATAACGTATATTGTTATATAGTATTACCATACAACGTATAACGATATATACTATTACGTAATAACGTATATCGTTATATAGTATTACCATATAACGTATAACGTTATATATTGTTACGTTGTAACGTATATCGTTATATAGCATTACCATATAACGTAAAACGATATATACAATTACGTAATAACGTATACTGTTATATAGTATTACCATATAACGTATAACGTTATATAGTGTTACGTAATAACGTATAACGCTATATACTAATAGGTAATAACGTATATCGTTATATAGTATTACCATATAACGTATAACGTTATATAGTGTTACGTTATAACGTATAACGATATATACTATTACGTAGCAACGTATATCGTTATATAGTATTTCCATATAACGTATAACGTTATATATTGTTACGTTATAACGTATAACGATATATAATATTACCATATAACGTAAAACGATATATACTATTACGTAATAACGTATAACGATATATACTATTACGTAATATCGTATATCGTTATATAGTATTACCATATAAAGTATAGCGTTATATATTGTTACGTTATAACGTATAACGAAATATAGTATTACCATATAACGTATAACGTTATATAGTGTTACGTTATAACGTATAACGTTATGTAGCATTACCATATATCGTAAAACGATATATAGTGTTACGTTATAACGTATAACGTTATATATTGTTACGTTATAACGTATAACGATATGTAGTATTACCATATAACGTATAACGTTATATAGTGTTACGTTATAACGTATATCGTTATATAGCATTACCATATAACGTATAACGATATATACTATTACGTAATAACGTATATCGTTATATAGTATTACCATATAACGTATAACGTTATATATTGTTACGTTATAACGTATAACGATATATACTATTACGTAATAACGTATAACGATATATACTATTACGTAATAACGTATAACGATATATACTATTACGTAATAACGTATATCATTATATAGCATTACCATATAACGTA